>NW_026919898.1:0-16515 GCF_032062105.1 Saccostrea cuccullata
GAAATGCTGACAAGGTTCTTGTTATCCCTGTAAGATCAACTTATTAGGAATCAAGAACATGAAATAACGCATGACATATAGTGAAAACTAACAAAATGCAGTGTGAAAAATTCGATATTTGAATTTTTTGACAAGTTTTAGGTTACCAGTAACCCAATGACAGCCTGTATACCTACATGTACTTTAAAATGTACATGTAAATACACATACTACATGTATATACCATTTAAACCGTGAATTATTGTTTACATTTTACACATAAAACACATCTTTTGATATTTGAGGTGACATAAAACTAAAGAATTCATGAACACTGTGGTATGAATTGGTTGTTTAATGCCCCATTCCCGTAGTCCCATCCACTCTTCTTACAGCTCTGTCAACTATCGTTAGGTCCATTTACACTGGATTTTTCGTCTATCAAAATTTGCTGATTATCTTGGCGTTCTTCCGCTTGAATTTGTTTGCGCCTCTAAAATAAAATTTTAGAAGAAACACTTGATTAGATGAAAAGTATTTTTTTATGGTCATTTCGTAAGACTCCAATATTTATTACTTTATATCTGTGTTCATTCTATGTTAACGTGTCATATAAAGTATAGTTTTGTATAAAGTCATTCAAAGGGAGAGATGAATTCGTTTACAATGTAAAACGTATGCGAATATTGATCGTCACTTTGGGAAAAAACATGTCAATTAATTCAAAATGCACAAAGTTATATAAAATTAGTTCTATGATATTTGAAATATCAAAATGTGCAACATGTGAATTGGTATTAACAAAGAAAGAAAGGAATTTCAGTAGAATCGGCTATTTGACCTTGACCCTACGTAAGTTTTCAGAATTAGAATTAAATACCTTTGCTATTGTTGATCCACAGGAAAGAAAATGTTTTACTTTTTCTGGTAAATATGGAAAAAATTGTTCAGTAAAACTCAAAACATATCTTGCGTCTACTTCCTCTTCTTTTGGAGCTCCTAAAATAAAAAAAAAATTTTTTTTAAATGGACGAGTTTATAAAAATGAAATATATGCAACAAAATAAAATGTTCAAACACTTGTATGCATTGTATGCACAATAAATTATAAAAATAAGAAAATCCTTCTACTTGTTTTTTTTTAATCATGCAGCATTTGTTATTGAATGGTTTTTTTAATGATTTAACAATATATTTCATTCTAGATGTCATTTAATTCAATTGTGACTAATAAAGCACTTCAATGGGGAAAAATACAGCCGAGAACATAAGAATTGACAATAAAATATCTTCAAACATTCATCAAAATTCTCTATGCCTTAATTCTTCATTTTCGACTAAGATTTCTTTTTTTCGTTTTTTTTTTAGCATAATACAATATTCTATGAAGTCAAATTTTCAACGTTAGATTAAGACCTATCAGTTTGTGGGGATTTTTTGTCATTGATTATGAATAATTTTAATTAGTAGTTGTGTATATGAAATTTGCTTTTCCTGGTGGATATAAATGCAAGGGTTTTTATGCCTTGAAAACAACAGAAATAAAATCCTAACGAAAATGAGTTATTTCAGCTATTTTTTTCTTTTGTACTCTTTTTTTATTCCATATTATTATCCTAAGAGTGTGATACTTGGATTGCCTGTATGGAAAAACAGAGAATATGTCTTGAACTATCTGAAATTCTTTTCCTTGATACATTTCAACACATCTAGACCAAGATGCAATTCTGAATTCTGTTTAAATAACTTGAATCTTTGAAAAGAAATTTAAGAAAATTAAAATGTCTGTATTCGTAGATATGTCGGTTAGATAACCTCAATCATCGTTATATTTAATCTCTTAATCACTGCGAATTTGCGGCTGCATCCAACTTTGAAGAGTTTAACCAGACCTTTCATATGCTCTAAAGCTTCACTGGCATGTTTGTAAACTTGATGAATCTTGTTTTCTTAGGTTTTTGTATTTCTTCCTATTTGATCATAATGGCGAGTGATAATTTGTCCTAAAATTGTCGTAACACGGTTTGTTTAAAAAAAAAAAATTTTTAAATCATTTTTAATTTTTTTTTTCTTACAGTGATTTTCGGACCTTCCAATCTCAGGCTATACATATGCTTTAATAATTGGTTAAAATTGAGCATTAAATGTGTGTGAGGTTTAGGGAAATGTTAATGACAACAAGGTGCAGACAAATTTCAAAGTAAAAAATGATGTGAATGAAATATTAAATTTAGTAATAGGTTTTCTGTCGTTTAGTTTCAATTCTAACCAAATTTTGTTGCATAATAATTTTACTAGTCAGTCCATTTCTCAGGATACAAATGCGTGATAGTTTTGTAGTATTTTGTGTACATATATGTTTTTTGATTTATTGTCATTTATTGAAGGAGTGTTCGATTTTTTGTACCTGTAACATCATTTTTTTTTTGTGTGTAATGTCTTTTTATGACTTTTTATATGCTATTATGTATTGTGAAGTTCTTATGATTTGTACTCCTTAATAAATGATCATTTTTATTCTTTATATGGTAGTTGATTCTTCTTCTTAAACGGAATTTGGGCAGGTAGGCATAAAAATATATTATAATATATGTATCTACCTGCTTTGTTTGTCTAGTAATAACAGCTTACCTACGATTCTGCTAACAATCAGACCAATTACAATCACAAGGAAAATTGCGATGACGTCAAACCATTGAAAGGATAAGGTGTAAATCTTATTGAAACCTTCTCTGGAATTAACAAGGAAAAAATTATGTTTTTTTTATTCTTTTAAAACTGGTTTTTGACAATTTTTCAATGCAATTATCATTTCCTTTAGCTCTGTGCAAGAACTAACTCTTCATAATAACCGAAGGTAAGTTATATTACCTAATGGAATTATGTACATTATTTCTGGAGGGTTCGAAAAAAAATTATCTATGAAATGTGTCGATCTGATCATCTCTCTCTCTATTCTATAAAGCTCGTACGCGTTGTGCTTGATGTGAATCGTAAATTTGTAATAAGCCAAAGTCTTAACATATATGTCACTTTATTAAAGTATCATATATCAGAAAACATAGGTAATCAGAGATTACAGAGCTCACCTCAACGAATGTTGTCTTTAAGTAAGGCAAAGTCACACAATTCACCAAAAAAAAGTGTACATCCGAAAATGAAAATATTTATGCAATTTTGATCTGATACTTTGGAATAGAGCTTTATAAAAACTTCAAACTAGTTCTTTTTCATGAAAATGTAATTAAAATCCAGCATCTGAAGCAAATTTGAGAGTTTTCATCCCTTGATGCATCATTTGAGCAAGTTTGGTTTATAGAATGTTATATAAGCCTTATAGTTTTTGGTAATAGACCTGCACCCATAACTTTTACCTGGTCCATTATCTGAAAAATGTATGTCTAATTCAGCATCTGAAGCAAGTCCATTAGTGTGCATCCTAAGATGTATGGTCCATGCAAGTTTGCTCATTATAGGGCTCATAGTTACTTGGAAATGAAACCTGCACCATAAACTTTAACCTGTTCACTCAACCGGAAAATGTAGGTCAGCTTCAGCATCCGAAGTAAGTCTGGTAGTATGCATCTTTAGATGTACCATCTATACAAGTTTGGTCATAATAGGGCTCAAAGTATGTTAGAAATGAAAACTGTACCTAAAACTTTAACCTGTTCACTCAACCGGAAAATGTAGGTCAGATCCAGCATCCCAAGTAAGTCTGGTAGTATGCATCCTTAAATGTACCATCCATGCAAGTTTGGTCATAATGGGGCTCAAAGTATCTTGAAAATGAAAACTGCACCTAAAACTTAAACCTGTTCACTCAACCGGAAAATGTAGGTCAGATTCAGCATTCGAAGCAAGTCCATTTAGATGTATCAAACCTGCAAGTTTGGTCATAATAGTGCTCATAGTATCTTGGAAATGAGACCTGCACCAAAAACTTTAACCTGTTCACTCAACCGGAAAATGTAGGTCAGATTCAGCATCCGAAGCAAGCCTGGTAGTGTGCATCCTTAGATGTATAATCCATGCAAGTTTGGTCAACATAGGACTTATTGTTACTTGTAAATGAGACCTGCACCAAAATCATTCACCTGTTCACTCAACCGTAAAATGTAGGTCAGATTCAGCATCCGAATCAAACCCGGTAGTATACATCCTTAGATGTATCATCCATGCAAGTTTGGTCAACATAGGGCTTATGTTCCTTGGAAATGACACCAACACCAAAAACTACACCAAAAATGTTAACCTGCTCCAAAAACCTTAACCTGGTCATTCTTTTGCTGAAATTGCAGCATCTGAAACTTTGACTGGTACAATGAAACACACTAGAAGCATCTTCCATGCATTTCTAATCAATATAGGACACAAAAGTACTTAAAAAGAAAACTGCTCCAAAAAACTTAACCTGGGACGCCGACACCGACACCGACCGACGGGGACGCCGAGGGTATTACATAAGCTCCCCCAACTTCGTTGAGGTGAGCTAAAAACTTACACATAATTGTTTTATCGGTTTAAGTGTGAGTATCTTTCTTGAAAAAAAAATGTCAAAGCCAAGTTATATCTTATAGAGGGGTATTATTATTATTATTATTGCAGCCCGGAGGACCGGGCTGCTCTATACATACAAGTTTAAGTGTTGGTGTATGTGGATTGGGGCGGGAGTAGTTATTCAGAATTAAAGGTTTTCTAAACATTGAAAAGATTGCTAATCAGAATGTTCTTTCCTTTATAAATTAGGAGATACATAATATATTTACTTCCATAAAGTGAATCTGTAAAAATATGTATGTTTTTCATATTTAATATATAAAGTTGCTTATCATCTACTATAGATAAAATGACAGGTCCCTTTTTTTAGAACATCGAATTTTACTTATCGCATAAAAACGTACTCTGCACAGTTCGTGTTTTATATTTGGAAATTGAAAATTTTAAAATACATTTTTGAATATAGGTGATGCATGTGTCTAGTTTTAATTTATATTTTATGCAGCCAACATTTACTTGAGGAATTGAGGAAGTTTAAAATTGTATCGTTTTTGTTTGATTTTTATCCGACTATGAGTTTTCAAAATATTCGCCACTATCGTCTCCATCAATTAGAAGCATGTCTTTTCACACATATCAAAGCGGTTTGATGATCAAGAATGATTTCCATTGTTTACTTTATATATTTCCCGGGCGACAATTGATGGTTACATCAATGTTTTCTTGTTACTGTTTGTTAGAGTTCGTGCCTGTTCTCAATAGTCACCCGTGTAGCGCTGAGGTTAGAGCGTCTGCTCTAGAGTCGTGATGTAAGGAGTTGATCCTTACGTCAGGGGATAGAATCCCATTGTGGGGTGTGGAATCCAGTCCTTCGGATGAGACCATATAAACAAAGGTTCCGTGTTGCAGAACGTGCTGGCACGAAAAAGATATTGCTCAATGGCCCTGAGTGTCGAGTATAGGACAAAATTTGTAGCTCTCCATGGGCAAGTAGTGGCATCTTTATATGAGTGCAACATTCTCAAAAGGGATGTTAGACAACATACAATTAATCAATCTGTTCTCAATTCGAATTAATATTTTTTGATGAGAATTTTGAGATTGGCGACATTTATACTTTATTAAAGCTTTCAAGAGTGGGTTCAGTCTTTTATGTACTTTATCCCTGTCCTTAAAATCTTTAAATTATTTATTTTTAACAAGTACAGTACAGCACATCTGGTTTTATTACTCACAAGGTATAAGGTACTGTGCTGCCTGTAAGACTGGAGTTCAAGCTACTAATGTTAGAAGATGCTAGGCTGCCTAACATAGAGGAGTTGCTTATACACTGGTCTACTGGAGCCGGGGGAAGCTTCTTCTCAACAGACGGGGGACTGACCACGATATTACCGATGGCCATCCAAATGTAAAACAAGAGTGACGTCACACCACCGACAATAGCTCCCTGAATAGAAAAAGAAATATATGAATAATTAATCCTTTATATATTTGATTTTCGTTGATTACCTTAATGGGATGGGTGGTTAAATGAAATGACATTTCGTATTAAAATAAAGTGAATCATCTTCCTATTCCTGATTTAGCTTTCAACTCTCTTCCCTGTTCCAATAAAAGTAGTATTTGTAAAGCTTTGTCAGAAAATAATTCCTTAATTTTCTGCACAAGGTAGAGAAAAGATGACAGAAACTAGAAGCAAATCCCCAATGCAATGAAAATTAATTGCAGTTTTTTCCCTCTCCATTATCTCTGAATTTTACTTTTGCAAAAAATAAATTAACTTCATTCATAATAACTTAGCAATTGAAACATGAATTGTTCTTACGAAATTTAACAATGGTCTTCATACTACATTTAAGTAAATAACTAACTATTCCAGGTGTTACTACGTTACCGCTGTTGTTGCAGATGTGCAAAAAATACTGTAGAGTATTATTCCTGTAAATGGTGCTGTGGGAATGGTCAACACCATTTGAGCAAGCTGAAAATAAATTATAAGTAATTTTGCAAAACATGTGTTAGTTACATAATTAATGCCTTATTTCATCAATGAAATAACGATATGGAGTATTCATTTCGCAAATTTCTTTGGTCGAGAAAATGACCTTGCCAGCAAATACATCATTAAACTGGTTATTGACTACCGGTTTTAGTAGAAGGTGCAGAGCCATTATTTTTACTTTGAAATGTATACAGTTCTTTCGAATTCGTTTACTTGATCATGTCAAAGAGGACACGGCGGGCGTTACCGGTCGACAGGGGATGCTTTTTACTCTAAGGTACATGATCCCATCTTGAAATGATTTTAGAGGTCCGTGTTCGCCCTGCTCATTATTATTCAGTTTCAATGAACATTTGGAGCATGATTACTGTTCGTTATCTACATATTTCATTCTTTAAGGTTTACAGTTTATTATCAGACATCAAATTAGCAATATAGAATTATGCATATCCATAGAAAAATATACAGTATTTCTCAGTATATAGATTGAATTGTTCAGGAAAAGTTACATATATGAGTGATTAAAATTATTTTTTAATAAATTATTCATTTGTAATTAACAAAAAATAAATGAAAAATATGGAGATAACGAACAGTATTCAAAAGTCCCTTAAACAATACAAAACAGGAGCAGAGCAAACATGGACGTCCAAAACTTCAGAGGTGGGATCAGTTCTCATGGAGTAGTAAGCATCCCCTGCCAACCGATCACACCCGCTATGTGCTCCTTGTCACGATCAGGATATAACGGAAAAATCCGTCGTCAATTCAGTGTATATAAATAATGGACTTACAATAAGTGTGAAAAAGGTCAGTTAGCATTTGATTCAACAATACATGTAAATTGTATTTGGCTATTTGCTGACACGGTCATTGCATCGACCAGAGAACTTACGAAATGATGACTTTAAACGAGACTGCTGATATTCTTGTTTCATCAACTTGTTTGTCAATAATTTAACTCGTTTTAGAAATTGTTTATACGTAGAGCATGCTATTGCGTATCGAATCAACTGAGATATATAAACTCCGTATGCAGGTGATGAAGGTATATTGCTGCATAAGTAAGGGAACTTGACGATAGAAGTGATAATCATCTCTCACCTTTAGAAGAGTCCCTTTAACATTGGCAAGCAATAACGCCATACCAGTCGTTAGAAACGAGACAACCACCACTGTACAAATAGATTTTTTTTATAAAAATTGTAATTTAATAATCAAATTTTAAGATATTCTGATAATTGCGCATGTCTACAAAGTGGAGAGGGTACATTTACTATATAAAAAATAGTTTACTTTGCAGATATTTTTTCTGTATATATGGACCATTTAGTTATATTTGAAAGGTGTTCGGGAATTGGAAATGGACCCTTTACAAACTGTACGAATAATTCATGACTGTACGATTAACAAGAAATAATATTATTAATAATATTATAACGTTTTATCAACAGTCTTCAGATTTTCCTATAACTAGTGTTAATTGTAACGGGAACCGTTACAGATGTTCCCCAAACGCTCCCCAAAGCCCTTTTTATGCCTTATTCCTGTAAGACTTTTTTTATTTGCTTAGTATCGAAGGATTTCATTTAAGAATAAAAAAGTTTTAATGATACCAATTATAAATGTCATTCAACGTTTTGCATGCGCGCGCACGTTCAAACATATACAAGATGATTATGGCATGTTGCTACACGATTAACATATTTTTATATACTTAAAATCAAGAAAAAAATGATACAAATATAAATGTTACCATGTTTTAAGTATAATCATTTTGCGCATGTGCATGCATGTCCTTGCATTCAATTTTGATAGTAGCATAATGTGGGAATCCATTATACCTATTCATATTCTAAATTTCATCCCGTTTTGTTGAAAACTAAGAAAGTTATAGGCATTTAAAGTTTCGGCCAATCAGATTGCAGCACACGTGCATGCGCATGCTTTCATGATAATTTTTATATGTCATGCTGTAGATCTTCATAGTGTATGACCATGTTTAAAATTTCAAAGGATTTTGTCGAAAAACAAGAAAGATATTGAGACTTTAGTATCAGCCAATCAGAGCGAAGCGCACGTGCATGCGCGTGAGATCTTGCTATTTTAATCATGTCACCATGTGTATAATACTATTATATATTTATAATATGAGTTTCAAAGCATATAATCAAAAAATAGAAAAGTTACGGCCATATCTATTATATTGGTCATTTCACGTGTTGCACCTGCGCGCTCTTGCAAGCACGTGTGCGCAAAATGACCTTGATTCCGCAAATCTACATAACATGTCTACTAACCCTAAAAAGGTGTTACCTACTTCGGGTGAACAGTTTACAAGATCACTCGCGGACAAAAAAGTACCCAGGAAGAAGAAGAAAAATAACTAGATACGATCTCGTTGCGAGCAACGAGTGGGTCTTCCGTCCAATTCTTGATGAGATAAGAAAAGATTTTGATTGCGATTTTCATTCTAAAATAATGAATTACCACAATCTGTAAAAAGATATTGAACATTAAAGACTTTAAAAAACTGGCCTTTTGCCCCTTACGCCCCCTAATTTTAGGAATCAGTCCTTTTTATTCAAATCATCTTAAAGATCTTAAGATTTTGAACATTTTGTGTTCAACAACTATTCAGGAATTCTTTTTCGTTTTTGAGATATAAGCACAAGAAATATTTAAGGGGACAAACTTCAACTCCTTAATGGGGACGTTAAGCAAAAAATAAAAGGTTGCATATTGTTCAGAACATTATTTCGAACATCTTTTGTTCAATATTGCTTATCAAAATATTTCTCTCTTTCGAGATATAAAGCATCAAAGATTTTGCATTCTTGCCCCTTGTGGCCCCTAATTATGTACCATGCGACATGAAAATCATAATATATAGTTGTAGATGGTTGAGATAAACATCTTTGCTTCAGTAATGTATTACAAAATATTAACTGATAAAGAGTTATCGATTGAAGGCTTTTGGCCCCTCTTGGCCCCTAATTTGAGTGCCCAGCCCCTTTTTCGGGATCTCATCTTAAAGATCTTAAGGTTTTGAACATTTTGTGTTCAACAACTGTTCAGAAATTCTTTTTCGTTTTTGAGCTATTAGCAAAAGAAATATTTAGGGACCAACCCTTCAACTCCTTAATGGGGACGTTTAGCAAAAAATGAAAGGTTGCATACTGTTTGGAACATTATTTTGAACAACTTTTGTTCAATATTGCTTATCAAAATATTTCTCCCTTTTGAGATATAAAACATCAAAGATTTAGCATTCTGGCCCCTTGTCACCCCTAATTATGAACCATACGACATAAAAACCATAATATATAGTTGTAGATGGTTGAGATAAACATCTTTGCTTCAGTAATGTATAACAAAATATTAACTGCTAAAAAGTAATCAATTGAAGACTTTTGGCCCCTCTTGGCCCCTAATTTGAGTGCCCAGCCCCTTTTTCGGGATCTCATCTTAAAGCTCTTAGGATTTTGAACACTTTTTGTTCAATACCTATTCAGAGATTCTTTTTCGTGTTCGAGTTATTAGCAAAAGAAATATTTAGGGGTCAGCCCTTCAACTCCTTAATGGGGACGTTAAGCAAAAATTTAAATGTTGCATGGTGTTCAGAACATTATCTTGAACATCTTTTGTTCAATATTACTTATCAAAATATGTCCCACTTTTGAGATATAAAGTGTCAAAGATTTAGCATTCTGGCCCCTTGTGGCCCCTAATTATGTAACATATGAAATTAAAATCATAATATACAATTGTAGATTGTTGAGATGAATATTTCTGCTTCAATATTGTATAACAAAATATTGATCATTTAAGAGTTATCGAAAAAAGACTTTTAGCCCCTTTTGGTCCGTAATGTGATGAGTCAGCACTTTTTCATTGATATCATTTTAAGGATCTTGTCATTCTGCACAAATTTTGTTCAATATGTTATTACAAAATAATTATACTTTAAAAGATTTGATGCAAAATGTCTTAAAAAATCAGTCATGATTCGAGTCCTAAATTTTGACCCCTACCGAGCCTCCATACTAGGCACTTCCGGAAAATATCATGACCCAGGTGCAACATGGCAACATGTCCTCTATCATCCCTGGAAATTTCAGCTTTCTAGCTTAAGCCGTTTTTGAGTAACGCGACAGACACGGAGGTCCTCTAAATTTCGATCAAAGGGCGATAACTCTCGACTGAAAAGGAATTTCCAAAAAAGGACTTGCCGGAATTAACTTCAGATGTCAATGCATCAACCATGAAAATTTGGATAAAATCGGTCGAGCCATCTCCGAGAAATCCTCTGCACAAATTTTGTAAGAAGAAAAAAGAAGAAAAACTAGATACAATCTCGTTGTGAACAACGAGTGGGTCTTCCGTTCGATTCTTGATGAGATGAGATCAGATTTTGAATGAGATTTTCACTCTAAAGTAATGATTTTCCATAATCTCTAAAAAGACATTGAACAATAAAGACTTCTAAAATCGACTTTTGGCCCCTCACGGCCCCTTATGTTAGGGATCAGCCCTTTTTCTTCAAAACATTTTAAAACTCTTAGGATTATGAACACTTTTTGTTCAACAACTATTCAGATTTTGTTTTTCGTTTTCGAGTTATTGCAAAAGAAATATTAAAGGACCAGCCCTTCAACTCCCTAATGGGGACATTTAGCAAAAAATGAAAGGTTGCATATTGTTCAGAACATGATTTTGAACATCTTTTGTTCAACATTACTTGTCAAAATATTTCTCACTTTCGAGATACAAAGCATCAAAGATTTAGCCTTCTGGCCCCTTGTGGACCCTTATTATGTAATGTGCGACTTTAAAATCATAATATACAGTTCTAGATAGTTAAAATAAACATTTTTGCTTCGTTGATGTATAACAAATTCTTGACTGTTAAAGAGTTATCGAAAAAAGACTTTTTGCCCCTTTTGGCCCCTAATTTGAGTACCCAGCCCCTATTCCTGGATTTCATTTTAAAGCTTTGAAGATTTTGAACACTTTTTGTTCAACAACTATTCAGAGATTCTTTTTGTTTTCGAGTTATTTGCAGAAGAAATATTTAGGGGCCAACCCTTCAACTCCCTAACGGGGACGTTTAGCGAAAAATGAAAGGTTGCATATTGTTCAAAACATGATTTTGAACATCTTTTGTTCAATATTTCTTATAAAAATATTTCTCATTTTCGAGATATAAAGCGTCAAAGATTTACCATTCTGACCCCTTGTGGCCCCTTATTATGTAATATACGATATTAAAATCCTAATATGCAGTTTTAGATTGTTAAAATAAACATTTTTGCTTCAGTAATCTATAACAAAATATTGACTGTTAAAGAGTTATCGAAGAAAGACTTTAAGCCCCTTTTGGCCCCTAATTTGAGTGTCCAGCCCCTTTTTCTGGGTTTCATCTTAAAGCTCTTAGGATTTTGAACACTTTTTGTTCAACAACTATTCAGAGATTCTTTTTTGTTTTCGAGTTATTCGCAAAGAAAATATTAAGGGGCCAACCCTTCAACTCCCTAATGGGGACGTTTAGCAAAAAATGAATGGTTGCATATTGTTCAGAACATGATTTTGAACATCTTTTGTTCAACATTACTTGTCAAAATATTTCTCACTTTCCAGATATAAAGCGTCAAAGATTTATCATTCTGGCCCCTTGTGGCCCCTTTTTATGTAATATACGACTTTAAAATTATAATAGACAGTTGTAGATAATTAAAATAAACATTTTTGCTTCATTAATGTATAACAAATTCTTGACTGTTAAAGAGTTATCGAAAAAAGACTTTTAGCCCTTTTTGGCCCCTAATTTGAGCACCCAGCCCCTTTTCTTGGATTTCATTTTAAAGATCTTAAGATTTTAAACACTTTTTGTTCAACAACTATTTAGAGATTCTTTTTTGTTTTCGAGTTATTTGCAAAAGAAATATTAAGGGGCCAACCCTTCAACTCCCTAATGGGGACGTTTAGCAAAAAATGAAAAGTTGCATATTGTTTAGAACATGATTTTGAACATCTTTTGTTCAATATTACTTGTCAAAATATTTCTCACTTTCGAGATATAAAGCGTCAAAGATTTATCATTCTGGCCCCTTGTGACCCCTTATTATGTACCATACTATATTAAAATCATAATATACAGTTGTAGATTGTTGAGATAAACATTTGTGCTTCATTAATGTATAACAAAATATTGACTATAAAATAGTTATCGAAAAAATACTTTTAGCCCCTTTTTGCTCTAAATTTGATGAGTCAGCACTTTTTTTACGAAATCATATGAAAGATCTTGTCATTCTGCACAAATATTGTTCATTGTGTTCTTACAAAATATTTATACTTTAAAAGATATGATGCAAAATGTCTCCAAAAATCACTCGTGATTCGTGTCCTAAATTTTGACCCCTACCGAGCTTCCATACTAGGTACTTCCGGAAACAATCGAAACTCCCAGTAACATGGGGACATGTCCTCTATTATCACTGAAAATTTCAGCGCTCTAGCGCAAGTCGTTTCTGAGATCAATGACGGACAAGAAGGTCCGCTGAATTTTAATAAAAGGGCGATAACTCCCGACCGGAAGTGATTTTTTAAAAATCAAAAAAATGGTATAAACTTCAGATGATCCTGCATCAACCCTGAAAATTTGAAGCAAATCCATCGAGCCATCTCTGAGAAATCTTCTGCACAAAATTTGTGCAGAGAAAAAGAATAATAATAAGAAAATTGAAAAAGAAACATAAGAATAATAGAAGGGTCTTCCGCTGGAGACGGAAGACCCTAATAATAAAGGGGAAAAAGAAACCGAAGAATAATAGAAGGGTCTTCCGCTGAAGACGGAAGACCCTAATAATAAGAAACAGAGTAAAAACAATATGTTCCCCAACTTCGTTTGGGGAACATAATAAAATTGAAGGCAAATCTTAATCATTTTTATTACCTATACATTGCTCAATTATCTAAATTGTAATACTTATGTCAATTATTTGCAATATTTACATTCTTCACAATAGACAAATTATTTTGTACAAAAATGCTGTTTTTCACCTGTTAGTTTGGATGCGATAGTTGACTTTCTTTCTGATAATTTTCGCCACCTCTTTTTAATAATATCTTGTAAGGTCATAGAAGATAATGCTGCATAGCCACTAGACACAGTACTAAAAAAAATATATAGTAAGTTAAAATCATATGGTCTGGTAATTTTCCATGAAAATGCTATTTACGTTTATATTTAACTATTTAAGTCTCAGTAGTTATTTCTTTATACACCGGAATACACATTTAATACAAAATTAACCTGCGAATACATATTGTACTAGGAGTCATAATTATATAGGAAAAATATTATTTATGTTCAAACAAAGCTATTGTTATTTGGATTAGGTTCAGTTAAAGGGACATTTACTTCATCAGTGCTAAACTGAGGGCATTCCAAGAATTCAGAGACACTGATAAAACAAAAATAAATACCAGCAAATATCATAGGATATTTTTCAGAGTCAAATGCCTATCAAAAGAGAAAATCCATATTTTATTTTTTTATGTATACAAATTCATATTAACCTTAGAGAGGCACAGAAAAGGCCAGCAATAAACAATCCAGTCATTCCCGGATTTTCCTGAAATATCTCCGAAACAAGGGTAGGCAAAAGCTGTACAAAAACAGAAGAATTGATTCTTTTTTTAATAGTTGCAAATAAACTTGAAATACCATTTCAAAAATTAAACGAATTTAACTGGATGTCTTTATTTCTGAAATCCCTTTTCCAAGTGTTTGTTCAAATGAATTTTGATTGTTTATTGAATTACATGGTAGATTTTACGAAAGATTGAAAAATATTCCTTTGACAAATATTTTAACATGAATAATTAATTGCCAAATACGGTATACTTTTCTTAATAAAAAAATGGCATTCCTTCACAAAATTTCTATGGTTTTATGTCATGCTGAATGAATTTCAAATGTTTTAGTAAACAAGAACGAAATTATCATAAACATATATATTAGTACCTGATTGGGATTTCCTATGAATTTGGATTTTAATGGATCACATCTAACTTGGACAAAATAGGCATAAGCAACTAAGCCCATACTTCCCGCCAAAAAGAAAGTCAACGCCATCAGTGGAGCAACAACAAAAAACATTCTGTGAAAAAAAAAATAATGGTTTACAATACATTTTTATATAATTTGTTCTTTTTAATTCATCTTTATGAAAACTATTCCACGATGTGAAAAATATTTCAAAATCTATTAACTAGTACGAGGGGCGTTCAATAAATAACGTCATAAGCTCTATGACATACAAAATAGCAATCATGTGACATTATGCTTGACTTTCTCTCATGATTTAATCTTTGGTAAATTGATTAAAGTTTATTTGACTACTTTTCTTCACATAGTTTCATTGCGAGAAGCTGAAATACAATGGCTATTCGAGACACTGCATTAAAAATGAATGCTAAAGAATCAGTAAACAAGAGCAAAATTAAACGCTTCATGAAAACTGCTGTAAAACTCGTTAAGAATCCCAAAGAAATAGTCACTGAAATATGTAAAATTTACAGCAATCAATGTATGTTTTATAGACACATGAGCATGTGGATTTCAATGAACAAAAATAATTTAATGGGCATCAAAAATAGATACCATCCTTGGGGACAAAGATTCACAACAGCCAAAATTCAATAAATTATAACTGACCATGTTTGTTTGACTTCAAGACACATAGCAAAATTGATAGGCATTATTTGGGGTAGTTGACACTGTTTTACAGAAACATTTGACAGAAAAAAAAGCTTAGTACTCAATGGTCACCCTACTAGTATGTTTTGAAAAATGAGTGAAAACGACAGCGTGTAAGAATATCTAAACAATTATTTTAAAAAATCATAAATTGTAGTTATCAACATTTGTCTGAAATACAAATAGATATTGAAACTTGAATCCATTGTTCTAAACCCTCAAAACAAATTTACAATAAGATGCACTTGACAAAAACAGCCAAGTTTTGAGAAAACTATGAATTGCAAAAGCACAAAAACAGTTTCATATGCCATTTTCTTAAGTATTAGTAATATTTTTGTTCCAATTCTTATTATTGGAGAAATTTCGATTTCTGGAGAAGTCTAAAAAGCAATTTTGTGCAAAAAAAAAATCGACAGGTTTACGAGAGGCAGGAACCAAATCAGGTATCCACTACATAAAATTTCTTCATGACAGCGTCCAAACCAACACGCCATGAAGAGTTAAGGAGTTTTGAGGATAAATGGAAAGTTAATGTTTTGTCACACCAACAATATTTGCCAGATCTTTCACCCTTTGACTTGTTTCATTTTCCAAACTTGAAAAAAACACCTTTTAGAAAGAAGAAACAAGTCCAGGAAATCATAGGATCTGCCATATTCCAGTATACGAACGGTCATACCCAAAAATGTGTTCTAAAAAGAATCAGGAATTGGAGAAAAATGTCACAGACATGTGTTTTTAATTAAAAGAGAATATTTAAATGAAATTATTAAAGCTAAATCATTGAAAAGCGTTTTTGCATCTTTCGGAGCACCGATGACATTATTTATTGAACGCCCCTCGTATTTATGAAACTTAAAAAACTTAGGAATTAAACGTCCTTAAGAAAAATTGACAAAAAGTATCATGTGTATAACTTATGGAGTATTGTTCTCATAAAATGAGAGGCAGAAAAATTACTATTGATATATCATTTAATATTTTTTATATAACTAAAGACATAATAGTATACTTGTAGGCTTCCTTTATTGACGGCATACACCCGATCCTTTGCACTGAGGACTGAGACAACGGAAATGCGAAGAGCTTGGCGATGTTTCCAATGACAACATTCCACAAGGTGTAGCGGAGGGTGGGGTCAGGGCTGAAACTGGGGGAACAGTAGATGTCAATTTATAAATATTCACATCTATATTATTTACAAACTTATGATTAAACAAGTAAAAACATACAATCATAGACAAACACAAATCTGAAATATCTA
>NW_026919899.1:0-16232 GCF_032062105.1 Saccostrea cuccullata
GGGTGTACGTATTGTGTATTTTCACATCAGGGACGTATAATTATATTGAAATACACGTGTATTCTAAAATATAAATGTTACAGAATTAAAAGTTACTAAAGTTTAAATATAAATATATAAAATATCTGTGAAATGAATTTACCGTACCTCTTCCAATTTTTTGTCCTTTAGCTCCCTGAGGTTAAAATTTTCCTCCCAATCTCCGTATCTTACAGGGGCCTGTCTTCTTCTTTGTGCCATTTCTTAGATAAGCAGACAGGGAGCTCGATTTCACTTATTCAGTTCATCGCCGTGGTAACACAGACCGCCTGGGATGCGGTCACTAATTTATAACGGGATTGATAAACCGGAGTTTTAGAGCAGAATTTCTTGGCATGAACTTGTTCTGTTGAATAAAATGAATAGAAATTTGTGTCAGCAAAACAGTACTTTCTACAATGTCCTGAATCCTTATTATCCTTTGATAAATATAAAGATGTTTTATTTAAATGCTCATAACGAAAACCGAACCGAAAAAAAAACGAAAACTAAGAATTTAATTTTGAACCGAACCAAAAAATGTCTGAACCGTGGCAGCCCTAGTCAACTCCATGTTTACTCTTTTCTACTGCTTGTAAATTCCCACGCTTAGTAACATTTTTCTGTTGTCCCTTACCCAGTTTGAGGCTGACTAGACTTATTCAGGAAAAAATGGACCTTTAGACCAGAGACCACAGAAGCCCATTAGTGTCAACTTGTATATATAAAGGAAAAGCAATATTAAAAAATTCAAGATTCATGGCACAGTGATGACCCTGCAGATGAAAACAATCTTCCAACTTTATTTAAGTATAAAATAAAGTCAAAGTCAGAGACTGCATGCAATGCCAGACATAGCAAAAGAAATTTACTTCAGGTGAATTTATGAATAAATAAGCTTACATAGTACTTTGTTAATTTAGAGATGTACGGGCTCACCATGATGTATGGATACTATCTAAAGGTTCTTTGTTGCCTTATTTAATTGTAAGTCATTCATTTACCTGATCCCTTACCTAATATTTTTTTTTTAGCATTCCCTAAAATATCTCTTATTACTTTATTAAACTATCACATACATTGAAGTACATACATATAGGGGCATATAAAGGGTCAAAGTGTGAGTGCATCTTGCACATTATAATTATGTAGGTACTAGGTACTACATACTAGTAAATAAAGTTATTAACCGTAAATCACATCAGACACCATACTTTTTTTTTTATTAATTGTTATCTATTAATTTTCATTTATGACAAAATATACTATAAGAATAGTGTATTTACATAAAAACAAGATTGATTACTCAGAACCATTATAGTTTGGAATTGTCGACTGCCTCATTGAAATACACCCTGATCAAAAATTTAAGTGGGGCCAACTATTTTAATTTATGATCAGTTCTAATATCTGAATTAGATTTATATATAAGTACCATTCTGTGAAAGTCATAATTATTTAATCAGAGACCAGAAGAGCTCATGCGATAGTAATGCGTCCGGCGTCCGTCTATCTTTCTGTCCGTAAACAATTTTGCAAAATGCTACTCCTCCTACAGTTTTGGTCTGATTTCAGTATAACTTTGCACACAAGTAGACTACACGAAGATACATAATTCTGTGTATCGGTTTTTGATTTTGATGAACGGTGTTGGCGTGGTTAATAAAAATAAAAATGTCTTTGAAATTCTTTCAAAATGCTACTCCTCCTATAGTTTAGATCTGATTTCAGTATAAAGTGGCAAACAAGTAGAATACACTAAGATACTTAATTCTGTGTATCGGTTTTTGATGTCGATGAAGGGTGTTGCCGTGGTTACTTAAAATAGAAATTTCTGTGAAATTCTTTCAAAATGCTACTCCTCCTATATGTTTAGTCTGATTTCCGTATTACTTGGCACACAAGTAGAATACACCAAGCTACATAATTCTGTGCATTTTTCATTTCGATGAAGGTGTTGCCGTGGTTACTAAAAATAGAAATTTCTGTGAAATTTTTTCAAATGCTACTCCTCCTACAGTTTTGGTCTGATTTCAGTATAACCTAATACACAAGTAGACTACACTAAGATACATAACTCTGTGCATAAGTTTTTGATTTCGGTGAAGGGTGTTGCCGTGGTTACTGAAAATAGAAATTTCTTTGAAATTCTTTAAAAATGCTACTCCTCCTACAGTTTTGGTCTGATTTCAGCATAACCTGGCACACAAGTAGATTTTACTAAGATACATAATTCTGTGCACCAGTTTTTGATATCGATGAAGGGTGTTGCCGTGGTTACTAAAAATAGAAATATCTGTAAAATTGTTTCAAAATGCTACACCTCCTACATTTTTTGTCTGATTTCAATATAACTTGGCACATAAGTAGAATACTCTAAGATACATAATTCTGTTTATTGAATTTAATTTTGATGAACGGTGTTGCTGTGGTTACTAAATATAGAAATGTCTGTAAAATTGTTTCATAATGCTACTCCTCCTACAGTTTTGGTCTGATTTCAGTATATCTTGGCACACAAGTAGACTACACTAAGAACATAAGGAGACTTTATCAACGATCATTATTTTATTTAATGATGTTTATAAAGTTTCAAATCCCAGCTACTTAAGTACTTTCTCTTCCTTTGCTATAAGTTCAAACCAGAAGAGCTTCAGTCTCGACAGAAACTTCTGGTTTTCATAATAATAACACACACTAAAAATATTAACCTAATACACAAGTAGATTAAGGACTTTTCTGTTGGTTGATGATGGACGACAAACTGAATTTTTAACAAAAGAATCCACCTTGGTGCTTATTGGCTTCTTATGATGTGAACTTGTGCATTTATTATACCAAGTAATTTTACATTTCCTTGATAATACTAGACTTGCATAAATCATATTCAGATTTAGTTGATTTATTGCAGTAATGCACTTCTAAGTTCCTCTCGCAATATTATATCGTCATTAATTGCAGACATTTTCTCTGTCCTCCTGTCGTGACTTGAAGTCTTGGACTTAGCTGTAAAAATGTTTATTATGCAAGAGAAATAAATGTTCTACCCGATGTATGTAAATGTTGATAATAACATTAATTATTATATAGTCTATTTATAATCTCTATATAATCTATACAAACGCAAACAGTTCATAACACTACATATTCACCGGATTTTAGGCCGTATTCACCGGAGGGTCAATTCGCGTGCAACGGCATTGTGACGTCACAATCAAAATATCAAACAACGTTGTAAACAATGGTTGCAACGGCCGCAGCGAGCTACGTATCTGAGCAGGAAAACGATTATTCAAACCTTTTTCATGATTATTTTCAAACATCTGGACGTCTTACACATAGCCAAACTCGGAAAGGAAAACACGGAGATTACAATCAGTAATCTGGAGATTTTTTTAAATTTCAACAATGGAAGATTGCCAATGAAAATGCTGTCGTCACACAGCCTTCAATGTCTTATCTACACAAATCCCGACTATATAATAAAACAATTATGGACTCTTTTGGTGTTGAATATTGTTTGTTATTCACCAGAAAAATATCCATATTGACCTCGGCTTCGCCTCGGTCAATATTAATATTTTTCTGTTGAATAACAAACCATATTCAACACCAAAAGAGTCCATAATTGTATAATATTCTTTGATAACTAGTGTAAGTGTTGTTATTTTTTTTCCAATATGAGCATTCAGGGGGAAAATGACTTGGTTAAAAACCAGGGCTAAATTGTGTAGTCAATACTACAGTTTCCGTTGCGGAAACCTATAGTATACCCTATGTATATCAATATTGTAAACGCATACTGAAACCTTGCGTATACCTCAAGTTTCAGCAAGTTTCTGTTGCGGAAACCATTGGTAAACCATATGTATTTCAACCGTATACGCGTACTGAAACCTTGCGTATACCTCAAGTTTCAGCAAGTTTCAGTTGCGGAAACCTATGGTACACCATATGATTGCGCCCATGACAAAAGGGTCCTTATGGTATTCTTGCTAAAACAGAGAAATAACGTCACAAAGATGTGACGTTGCAGACTGACGGTGAACTTCGACGCAGATTTTTTTTAACCACGTGTTTTGACGTTTGACGCATCTAGAGTTTTTATCGCTGTTTCCAACATGTGGAATTTATTTTCATTTATAAATTAATTTAATCAATATCTGAATCTCCTAATCCACTGATTTGAATAGATATAACTAAAAACATTTAGAACTGGTTTCTTAACAAACATTATTAAATACGTCTCTATAATACCAATAGTTTTCCTACATGCGTAATTAAATGTATAGAAGCTGTAGACAAGGTGTTTTCTGATAGCATATTGAACCTTTATACTCTAGATAAATTTTATTTACATATCTATACCATTTTTAGAATACATCTTAGACAGGGTATATCGCAAAAAATATTGCAGAGGAAAATTGTCTTCCTACTTCTTTGAGATCCGCTCCACCACTCTCAAATATACCTGTATACATCGCGATCGCGTCGATCACATGTAAACATTGATTCATCGGTGCATACTGCTTAAACTGTTGTTAAATTGTTTGTACAATTGTTGAAACTAAACATACATCTTCCACGATTTTTACAAATCTAGCAAGAATTAGTTAGAACGATAGTCAAGATTATTTGTATTTTCTATAAATAAAAATAGGAAAGATAACTCTGATGTCAACAATCGATGTAACAGGGGTACCAGACAGGGACATTCAAAATTTGCGTACTTTTTCACATTTCAGCTGCATGTTCGCATGAATTTTCTCCCGGATTATAAAAGATATTTTATGACCAAATAAAAAAAACTTTTAATCGTCATCATAATTATGAATTTTTAAATAAAAAAATATTGTTGTACTTAGGGAATAAGGTTAATGTACAAAAAGGTAAAACAAAGAAGAAAAATCTCTTATCTATAGCTTTTTTTTGCATGAAATAATTTCATGAGGAATTTCATTTTTTTTAAAAATAATAAACATGTAAAGGTCTACCCTATAATCAAGATAAAATAAATTAAAATTTAAAAATGTTGTTTTGTCTTATATTCTTGTTTCCAAAAGACACTTCAATTTAGAGAAATTAAAACAAGCAAAAAACATCCGAATGAAAAAAAAATGTTCTAAATGTTCTAACTTTAATAGAGCTGGTGAAGTAAATCTGATGTGAGAGAGAGAGAGAGAAAGAGAGAGGATGCAGGGTAGATAAAAATATTTACATTAAATCTATTTATCTAATATTGAGAAATGTGAAACTCTATTGAAAAAGATGAGTTTTCAAAACAAATAAAATAATAAATGAAAGAAAATATCATTTTTGTTCTCTATACTATATGAATGTATAGCTATTTATTTCCAAGATCTCCAAGTTTGATATACATGTAACTCTTCGGTACTTACGTGTTGTTGTTTTTTTTTCATACGGAGTTAAAATGTTGTAAGCATACGAAAGCCCATTGAGCTCATTTTGGTAGGTAAAAAAAATAAATTTTTCGCGTTATAACGCGAAACTTTCGCGAATAAACGCGTAACTTTCGCGTTATAACGCGAAACTTTCGCGAATTAACGCGTAACTTTCGCGTTATAACGCGAAACTTTCGCGTTATAACCGCGTAACTTTCGCGTTATAACGCGAAACTTTCGCGAATAAACGCATAACTTTCGCGAATAAACGCGTAACTTTCGCGTTTTAACGCGGAACTTTCGCGATATAACGCGAAACTTCTGCTGTTTGACCAAGACATTTGCTTAAATCTCAACTTTCTTTTGGTTTTGTGATCAAGTTTTTTTTTTACAATGATAAGCAATTAAAGGCTATTTTAAACTTGGACTATCTCAGGCTACAAGTTTAAGTTTTCTTCCTATTGAATCCATCTTTACCGTCATGGATGGTCTTTCTCAGCGCTGTTCAAAGAATTCAAAGATTATGCGAGTTTTCCAAAAGTTAATCTCCAATCCCTTTTATTATAAATATAAATATTATGAATTTCGGGGAAAATCACCCTTTCCGGCGTCTTTATTTATGCACTCTCTACAAAATTTGAAATAATTTTATTTTATAAAGAACAAGATCTCAGTATTGTGAAAATTGGATAGTAGATTTTCATTTGTCTCCGTTAGATTCACTATAGAAATACGATATCGGGAAAATATTGACAATTAATTCAAAGTGTACAAACTCTGCCGTATGTACCTTAATAGTTTTAATTTTTGGCCCTTGTACACGAATTTTTCTATAACCCCTCCGGATAAATTGGTAATTAACAACATACAATTTTAATTGTTATTTAAATAGCATCATATGGCCCGTCAAGCTCATGAAGTGATACACTGTTCATTTACTTTTAAGTTATGTTTCTATCGGGTAAAACTTTTAGTCAAAAATGATTGATTGCTTAATTTACTAGTGGAACAGTTGTGCATGCAGGAGGTGTAACTGTTTAAAAAATAGCCTGAAAAAAGTTTCAAGTGGAGATTTTTCTTAAAAAATAATCAGTCTAAAGAATTTCTTGAATTTAAAATTTGAAAAACATGTAAAAGAAAAATTCATTTTATCAATTGGTAAGGTATAAAAATAGAAGAAAATATTCTGAGGACTAATCTATTCTATTCTCGCATCATTTCTCCAGTACATCTTCAAAGGAAATTATATTTTATAAATAAGTTGCTGAGAGTTCCGGTCTGTTTTCTTGTTCTTATCTGTCAATCAAGATCAAGGTTCCTGGGTATCATTATATATGCATATCATTTCGCGAAATAACGCGAAAATTTCGCATTACAACGCGAAAGTTACGCGTATATTCGCGAAAATTTCGCGTTATAACGCGAAAGTTACGCGTTTATTCACAAAAGTTTCGCGTAGTAACGCGAAAGTTATGCGTTTATTCGCGAAAGTTTCGCGTTATAACGCGAAAGTTACGCGTTTATTCGCGAAAGTTACGCGTTTATTCGCGAAAGTTTCGCGTTATAACGCGAAAAATTTATTTTTTTTTACCTACCAAAATGAGCTCAATGGGCTTTCGTATAAGCATTATCTGCAAATTAATAATTTTATTCCTTAAGCCATGCCGAACTCTGTCTTTCATAAAAGCTCGATCAGCATTGAATGTCTCTTAACAGATCAATTATCATGCTAAAAACTCAATCATCACTGAACTTATAATCTCATTGCTGTTATCAGTGTGGAATAATATATTGTTTAACCTGCTATCAAATTATGTATAAATATTTTTAAATATGCTCAAAAAATATTTGTTTTGGTTGATAAAAAAATCTTTATAAGTTCAGGGTCGGGTTTTATTTCTACATGTAAATGCTAACAGAAAATAAAATTCAATGCTGAAAATACATGACATAAAACTGCAACAATATGCTTGCATTTGTTTTATTTTGGCTGCAGTGCAGGGGATGGGGGTGGGGTGTCCTTATATATTTCCGTTACATGTAGGCTTTACAAGGCTTAGCATATCCAAGCTTCTGGCACCAGGCACGTAGCATCATTTTTGAAAGGGGGGCAGCCATAGAATTTTTTTTACTTCCCTGAAAAAGTTGACAAGCAAAAAAAAAAAGGTCAATGTTGCACAAAGTCGAAAATCCTATTTCGTGGGGAAGGGGGGTAGGGGGGGGGGTTAGAGGTCAACTTTTTTCAGTACCAATTTTTATACTACGTTTTCCGTACATCACTAATAGTGGGGGGGGGGGGGGGGGCAACAAGACTTTCAATTATCAATTCCTATAGTATTAGTAAGGTTGGGGAAAAAAGTGAAGGGCCAGGCCCCCCTGCGCCCCCCCCCCCCCCCAGTTGCTACGTCCCTGGGCACGGGACCAGAATAGAATTCATACTCTTTAAAACTCACTTTATAGAATAAAATTAAAAAACAACATTAGAATGAAGGGGATTTTTTTTTTAATTAGGTCATAAATAATATGATTTTCTAAGATGTTTACATCCCTACAAAAATCTGACATTTCAAAGCTCAGCCAGTTCACAGACAATTGTCAGGAAATATATTATACAAAACAGTCATATTCAACTGACTGTATATTTAGGCATAAACAATTACATGTTATTAATCTTTAATCCACCCCTACCCCAACAAAAGCTATCCATATAAACCGTAAATGGCATCTTTAATTTAATTCTATGGGTGTGCTTCTAAAACCATCCATTTCATAAAATAAAACCAGATTTTTTTTTTATTTTAGGGTATCATTATATACATGATTAACAATACTGATTTCATAGCAATTCAGTTCCAGGCTCATAGTGTTTATGATCGCTGTGCGATTTTGAAAATGGTAATGCTCAGAATTAAAGGTACAAAATTAATATAAAAAGAAGAAGAGGCAGCAATATTTCAAACCTAAATAAAAAAGTTAATCTGCAAGTTGTAGGGTTCATGGTACTGGGTGCACTTAAAACTTTTGAATTAAAAAAAAAATTCAATTTATTTTAACTCGTGTTTACAAGAATTGCAAGTTTCTGCCATTTAGATTTTTAAACCCCCCCCTTCACCAACTTACACATAATCCTACAAATGTTAATCCTGGGTTTATCTATTGTGTAAATGATTGCGGATTATAACTCATTCATTTGTTTGTAAAATTTCCACCTTTTGATTGGTTAATATTAAAATATTTTTACTACTAGACTGAAAAATATTTCGTGTATCCTTTATATTTTCACAAAAGCAGTGTCATTATTGACCTTATGCAGACAGACAACCTTATAGATGCCGTGAATCAAGCGAATTTCCTTTTTATTTAATGTCTATTGTGTATCGTAATTACATGTTACATGTACCACACTTCACAAATTTTCTGTCTTTATATAAAATTTAGAAAGAATTCGAAAGAACAATCAAATAAATTTTCACTTCGCAGTAGCATTTAGATAGCGTAATGTTGTAATTTAAAAAAAAAATAATTTTCACATATATTGTGACTATAGATATATCTTTTTTGCTGAAATCTTGACCTATCGAGAGCAATGTTTAAATTTAAATAATTTTCAAATGACTTCTACAGGCTTCTCAAATGACTCTTGCATGGATTACCAGTAAATATTTTGTTTGAGAAAATAATTGTTTAAAAAAAAAAAAAAAAAAAAAAAAATGAATGGATTTTGCACGCTGTTCAGGTTTCCCCCTGGTGTCATAGAAAAGTGAAATGTAAAACAAACACTCACTCATAATACTATACACCACTGATGAATCCATAATATATATAAACTATTAAATAATTATTATTAATTAAAAGAGACAATGAGATAAAAATAATGTGCATGGAAAAATATCAAATATTATACAACTATTAATCACCGTAGTTAAATTACAGAAGAAAATCATTTAACGTTCACTCTGAAAACGTTTGACGTTGTTGAAAAACATGACGTCATTATTAACCTGTTAAAGTATATTTGATAAAAATGAAGAAAAACCTACTTAGAGTAGACGTAGGACCATAAAAATTCATATTTGACAACTTCTAACCTTACTCTATCAGAATCCGTGAAAAACTCAAAATGCATAAAAATTGCCATAAGGACCCTTTTCACATGGGCTCAATCATATGTATTTCAACAGTATATGCATGCTGAAACCTTGCGGAAACTATTTGGAATCGTGGTCACCTTTGGTTTCCGCACTGCGGACACTTGATGAAACTTGAAGTTTCCGCACTGAAACTTTGCAGAAACTATTAGTAACCTTAAGTTTCCGCAGAGTTTCAGCCATGCGGAAACTGTATTTTTCATACAAAGTATAGTTTCTTCATAGTAAGTTTAATGAGGAACTATTCTCTTATTCGCAATGCTCATTTTCCTTGGCGGCTGTTTGTCAGTTGCACTATCTGTTTTGGCCCACTGACATAGACTCGTTGATATAATCAACTCCCAATAAATATGAAAACGTCAGTGGTTATTGATTCGTTGCCTCGTTGCCTTGCACTAATCCATGACAAGCTAATAAAGCGTATATCAAGTTTGGAAAGGATTTTTCTCAAGAGAGTTGCTTTAACTATTGAAATAACTGCAGGTTACAAGACAAATGTTTTTATTTATTAATACTTTTTACAGATTCCTTTATCATCTCGACTGACTCCGTCGACACATCGAGGATTCCCTCTGAGATGTCTGGTACAGACTCCGTCGACGCATCGAACATTCCCAATGAGATGTGTTACAGATCCAGTTGACAGATCGAGCATTCCCACTGAGATGTCTGTTACTGACTCCGTCCACACAGCGAGCATTCCGACTGAGATGTCCGTTACAAACTCCGTCGACGCATCGAGGGTTCCCACTGAGATGTCCGTTACAAACTCCGTCGACGCATCGAGGGTTCCCACTGCGATGTCTGTTACAGACTCCGTCCACACATCAAGCATTCCCACTGAGATGTCTGTTACAAACTCCGTCGACGCATCGAGGGTTCCCACTGAGATGTCTGTTACAAACTCCGTCGACGCATCGAGGGTTCCCACTGAGATGTCTGTTACAGACTCCGTCCACACATCGAGCATTCCCACTGAGATGTCCGTTACAAACTCCGTCGACGCATCGAGGGTTCCCACTGAGATGTCCGTTACAAACTCCGTCGACGCATCGAGGGTTCCCACTGCGATGTCTGTTACAGACTCCGTCCACACATCAAGCATTCCCACTGAGATGTCTGTTACAAACTCCGTCGACGCATCGAGGGTTCCCACTGAGATGTCTGTTACAGACCCCGTCGACGCATCGAGCATTCCCATTAAGACACATCGAGCATTCCCAATGAGATGTCTGTTACAGATCCAGTCGACACATCGAGCATTCCGACTGAGATGTCTGTTACAAACCCAGTCGACACATCGAGCATTCCCAATGAGATGTCTGTTACAGATCCAAGTAGACTAAAGAATAATTTTGCAACGATTCCAATCTTTCTGATCTCTTTGTTAGAATTGCTCTTGCAATCCTAGTTTCTGTACTTGCAAAAACATCTTTAAAAATATCTAAAAATTTGACAGAAGGATATGGAAATAACTAACAGTATTCAATCTCAACGTCCATTAAAACAATATACAAAATAAGAGCAGAGCAAACACGGAGAGATGTATTTCTCTCCATTCTAAATCTTTATCTTATTTCATTTCCTGACGACTGAAATTGTCCATCGTAAAATCAATTTTTGCATCTTCATCATCAATAACTTTTAAATGTTGCCTAGCATCATCTAACCATTCTGCTACATCGGGGTCACTCTCTTTCACAGGTCTACCACACAGCCTTGCAATCATTTTCTCTCTCGCAACATAGAGAGTTTTATTTGGTGTTGGTTCATTTTTATATTTCAGTTCTATTTCAAACTCAAAGCACTCTCAGTTTTCTTCAACCTCTGGTGAAGTGTTGCTATTTGAATCTCTAACAGTTCTGATTTTTCTTTTTCAAGTTCAAGAAGTTGTCTGATTTCCCTCTTAGAAGTCATTTTTGAATGAGTGGATTAATAAACTAATGCACAGATATAATGACACAATTCTTATTGTTTAAGTGCACAGTTATAAGCAGGTGAAGTTTTTTTTGTCACCTCAAGGGGCGTTGTTTAGAACAACCAGCTAGCCGTTGCGTTTCTGTTGATCATAAAACAAACTCTAAGGCTTTGGTGAATGTACTCGTTAATTGGTAGTTAGATGTAAACTCGTGACATCAGAAATTCATCGAGTGTGGGCCTAGAAGTAATTCATTGCCAAAAGATTTTCATTTTAATTGTATGTCCACGACGCCATTTGTAACGACTCAATACAAGTTCTTTTTAGGTTCTTAATTTGCAGTGTCCATAATGTAAGATATTCATTTTATATTATATAAGTTACTTTATAAAATTTGGAAAGTAATCTAAAATATTGTAAATTAGGCAATCTTGTACCTTTGTTGAGTAAATGTCTAATTAATGTTTGCAGCCTGCATGAGAAAAAAGATATATCTAATGGAAAATGCTCCATTTGCGCAAAAGAATCAAATGATAACTATAAAAGTTTTAAAATCCAATACCCGTATGAAGTTGATGGATAAAAGGGATAATAAAATTAACTCTTTTTCAGGGATCCATTGAAAAAGTATTGCGCCAAACAGTTGAATTCCAGACAAAGGATGATTTCATTGTACATGTTGTCTAGAAATTACCGACTTGATTCACGGTTGCTTCGTGAATGTGTCCATCTAGAACAGATATTGAAAAAAAAGTTTATAACGCCTGAATTTCAATGCTCACGTAAAACCTTTTTCCATCTGTTTTCTAAGCTCTGGTCTTAAGTAACCAACATGAAATCATGGTTTTGAAATTTCTTAGGGTAGTAACTATGAAAACATAGAACACTAAAATACTATATCATTCTTGTGATTTTATCAAGAATGTTTATGCGTATTGTAATATACCAGTTTTAAACATGAAAAAGAAATTGATTGCATTTTATGTTATTTTTGTCAGGTTGTGATTTAATTTTTTCTTCTTTTTATGAAACAGAAGACCCCCTCTACCAGTAAAATGGAAAATGTGTATTGTTTTATATGTTTTTTTTTATCAAAGGATATGTACTAACGAGATTTTTTTATCGTGAAAGTATTCTTTACTCGCGTGTAGTTTTGTGCGATATCATGCATGCCTGATTTATTTTTTTGCATTTTAGCAAGTTTCATTTTTTTCAGTTAGTAATGATAAACACAGGAGAATACTTTTTGTAGTCATTGTTATCATTCGTTTTTAGTCATGATTTATATACAGTCATTTTAATGTTGTTTTTTAGCTCACCTGAGCCGAAGGCTCAAGTGAGCTTTTCTGATCACATTTTGTCCGGCGTCCGTCTGTCCGTCTGTCTGTCCGTCTGTCTGTCTGTAAACTTTTCACATTTTCGACTTCTTCTCAAGAACCGCTGGGCCAATTTCAACCAAACTTGCCACAAAGCATCCTTGGGTGAAGGGGATTCAAGTTTGTTCAAATGAAGGGCCACGCCCTCATTCAAGGGGAGATAATCGGCAATTAATGAAAATTTGGTAGCATGTTTTAAAAATCTTCTTCTCAAGAACCACTGTGCCAGGAATGATGAAACTTATGGGGAATCATCCTCAGGTAGTGTAGATTCAAGTTTGTTCAAATTATGACCCCCAGGGGTAGGGCGGGGCCAAAATGGCCGACCAAAGTTTTACATAGAAATATATAGGAAAATACTTTAAAAATCTTCTTCTCAAGAATGACCAAGCCATAATTCATCAAACTTTATGTGGAAGCATGCTCAGGTAGTGGAGATTCAAGTTTGTTCAAATCATGGCCCCCAGGGGTAGGGCGGGGCCAAAATGGCCGACCAAAGTTTTACATAGAAATATATAGGAAAATTCTTTAAAAATCTTTTTCTCAAGAATGACCAAGCCATAATTCATCAAATTTATATGGAAGCATGCTCAGGTAGTGTAGATTCAAATTTGTTCAAATCATGGCCCCCGGGGGAAGGGCGGGGCCAAAATGGCCGACCAAAGTTTTACACAGAAATATATAGGAAAATTCTTTAAAAATCTTCTTCTCAAGAATGACCAAGCCATAATTCATTAAATTTATATGGAATCATGCTCAGGTAGTGTAGATTCAAGTTTGTTCAAATCATGGCCCCCGGGGGAAGGGCGGGGCCAAAATGGCCGACCAAAGTTTAACATAGAAATATATAGGAAAATTCTTTAAAAATCTTCTTCTCAAGAATGACCAAGCCATAATTCATCTTATTGATATGGAAGCATCCTCAGGAAGTGTAGATTCAAGTTTGTTCAAATCATGGCCTCTGGGGGTAGGGCGGGGCCAAAATGGCCGACCAAAGTTTTACATAGAAATATATAGGAAAAATCTTCTTCTCAAGAATGACCAAGCCATAATTAATCAAATTTATATGGAAGCATCCTCAGGTAGTGTAGATTAAAGTTTGTTCAAATCATGACCCCCGGGGGTAGGGTGGGGCCAAAATGTCCGACCAAAGTTTTACATAGAAATATTTAGGAAAATTCTTTAAAAATTTTCTTCTCAAGAATGACCAAGCCATAATTCATCATATTTATATGGAAGCATCCTCAGGAAGTGTAGATTCAAGTTTGTTCAAATCATGACCCCCGGGGGTAGGGCGGGGCCAAAATGGCCGTTCAAAGTTTTACATAGAAATATATAGGAAAATTCTTTAAAAAGCATCCTCTCAAAGATAGAAAATCCATGGTTGTTCATGGAACTTCTTTTGGATTTTACCATTTCACTAATAAACCAATTTATACTTTTACTAGCCATGGTGCTCAGGTGAGCGATGTGGCCCATGGGCCTCTTGTTTCCTGTTTTCTTTTGTAGAAGCCAATGTTATATGTTATAATCAACGTATTGTTTATGCACAAGTGCTTATTGTTTTATATGGAGAAATTTTATTAATTATATGTGTGTATTAGGAAGGAATTAAAAAAAAATAATGACATAATATTCCTTTTATTAAATGTTTCTTTTAAGATTTAAAACATATCTCAATAGACCCAAAGAAAAAAAATTATACACCCATTGATAATTTTACACACCCATTGATATTTTTTTATCTTGTCATTGTTCTTTGTGAGGTTTGACGGTCAGTTACTTGGATCCCTGCATCTGTGTGTAATATCTCCAAGAGAGAGGAAATTCGATTCCCCAATGGCCGCACATACTATTTAACAAGTACCATTTGTCCCGACCCATATTACCGGATGACCATAGAAGCCTCCACCCAAACGGATGAGTCTGACATTCGCCCTCCTACACTCAGGAAATGTGATACCCTAACTTAGGTTACCACTAGGCAGACCTTCACCCTGTAGTGATTGTGAACTGTGACTTTCTTAAACATATGATAAATAGACATATATATAATACATGTATACCTATATATTTTTCCTTGGATTCTAGCCCATGATATTTGCATTTTATTTATCTATTGTTAATTATTTCACTGTTGTTCTAAAATATGTGTGTAAGTATATTTATCTTAGTATATATGTGTGAAAATGTGAAATATTTCAGGAAAACTAGAGACTGATTGATTATGAAACATTCATCTATTCATTAACTTTCATATCACAATTGTTATCATGTTATTCTATCATTGTATATTTATTCATTACATTTTAGGTATGATTACATGTGTATGTGTGTAAAATATATAATATTATTGTTATCTTGGATGGTAAGTACATAAGTATAACATTCTGTTCGAGGGCGAACATTTTGTTGGAGGGGGATAGTGTAATGTATAGACCTTGAGTTATCGTTTTTATTACTTCCCTTTGGAGCACTTGTAAATACTGTTTACAGAGTATGCGCTATTGGTTTTATTTTGTATGCTGATGTTGCTGTTATTTCAGAGATTACCTACTTAATTAAATAGTATTCAGTACAAATTAACCTTAAAACAAGGATGATTGGAAATCGTTGGTGACGGTTGGTGATTATAGGTAACGGAATTTGTGCACGTGTTGGTGATTTGGTGATTATGAAAACCTCAATAAAATAGCGCTATCTAAATTCTGTAAACAGATCATACCTGTATACGATAACTGGGTTCTTTTCATATAAAATTTTATTGTTAAGTATCGCTGGCATCCCATGCAAATGTATATTTTCCCCTAAAATTACTTCTCCATACACCTTGTAAACATTGGTTACTAGAAAATTCCGGATTTGGTAAAGACATCAAACTCGGTGACGTCAACCTGCGCACTACGTCATTACTTACATTGGTGACACAAAAGAGTATATAAGGAGGCGTTACGGAGTCAGATAGATAGAGAGAGCAGTTAGATATCAGATAGATAGAGAGATCAGTCAGATAGAAAGAGCAGTTATTAGATAAGGCGGAATAGCAGAATGTAAGTTTGGGCAACAGTTATACAGACACCAAACACTTATCTACAAAGTTACAGTAATTAAAGTCTATCGATATACCCCCTTTTTTATTAAAGAGGGAACCAACCATGAACAAACACCAAAAAGAAAAACTGACAAAACTTCTCTTGTTTTGATTTGAACATCTAATACTAAACACATTGAACTTCAAAGATGGACTAAGTATTCTACAAAGAAAATAACTGCATATACCATTGACGATGCTATCAACTACATTGGAACGATGAAAGAAGAACCAGATGTCATGATCTTCCACTCTCTTACAAACGACATCAAAACATGA
>NW_026919900.1:0-16300 GCF_032062105.1 Saccostrea cuccullata
CCTCCGTGACAGGTTACGTGGGAGTCGTCTTTATAGCCTTATTTCTTGTTGGAATGGCCCTGGCTGATGCTCCTGTATTGATTCGGCAGACTTCTAAACTCCTCAAAGACATCAGAAAACTGTGTGCTCGAAAATGAGTTACACTGCTCTGTCCTTTTTATCAAATTACAAAAAGATGTTAATGAGAAACAAGACTTTCTGATAAACGTGATGACTTCGACTTTCCTATGGTCAAATTCCCTTCCCTTTGTAGTAATACATCTTGATCACTTTAATATAGGGTTTATAACAGTTTTTAAGACGAGGCAAGTTATTAACAAACAAGTTGATGAATCAAAAATATTGTTTAAAGACATTATTTTGCAAGGTCTATGATCGATAGGATGACCTCGTCGCAAATACAATCTAATATATAGTCGAATGCTGGCTGACGTTTCCATACTTCAGTGTAATTGTTATACTATTATTTTCACACTGAATTGTCCAGGGACGTTTCCGTTTTCTCGTCAAGGCAATTAAGGCTGTTTAAAGTTAATTCTACGTTTAACGTCACATCTAAAGTTCAAAACCTACGAGGGAGGGAGGAAAAAAATAAACAAACAAAATTTTCAAACAATTGTGAATTTATTCAAACTAAACTATTCACTACATTAAAAACATTACAATTAAGTAATAAGAGCATTTAATTGATATGACACCTAAGATTAATTTCCACAGCAGATTTTTTTCTTAGTATGTAAATCAGATAGAGTCCTATTGTTAGCAAACAATGTATTCTAAGACTGAATGTGCAGGAAAGTGACTTTTATCTAGGCCTCAATTGTCCTTTGGATTTATATTGCCACACGTCCATGGTGCCCTGGAGGCAAATGCTTCTTATGGGAATAGTTGATCAATATCTACAATTAAAATTATTGATGACAATATTTAAGACTGTTCGTGTTGAAATATCTCAAATTGAATTATGTCGTATTTTTTCTTAGTACTAGATCTACTAGCATTAAGTTTTGAAAGTGTGAATACTAATATCTGGACCATAATGATAGCTGTTAGATTATTTTTACATTGTAATACCTTGAATTCCACACTAAGGACAGGATTCTTCACATCTTGGAATACCCCAACTTCTTTCCTTACTCTCCTTCACTTGAAAGGCCCTATCTTTAGTAAGCTTCTCCCTGCTCAATTGGTTAAGACAAGTATTTTTTTTTCCAAAAATTGTAGTTATTTGTAGGTACATGAATTATGAAGAAATCAATTACTTTACTCATTACTGTTCCTTTCGATTTTTACAGAAATATTTTTAATATGAAACATATCAAATAAGATTTGAATGATGCTTTTCACTGTATATAGATATTGGTTTTTTGATACACTTTCCAATAGGTAAAAAAGTTTTTCGATTCTCTCCAAAATACAATGAAAAGTTCAGCCAATAGAACCACGAACTGAGAGTCTGTCACTGTCAGTTTGAACGTGTGATTCGAAGACTGACAAAAAATCAACAAACTAGACTTTGTCATTAACTTCAATCATAAAATCATCTATTTTTTACTTACATTTATGGTCCCAAACTCTTTAATTCACTAGTTTTCTTTAAGGACAGACGAGACGTTCCTTAATAATAGATAAATTTTTTTAAGAGTTTGTCATTGAAGTATTGCTACTTAAACATGTTTAATTTACTCACAAAAAATCGAGGTACCTTACCAGGCATTTCTGCAAGATACCAGGGGTAGTTTTTCTTATATAATCCTTTGGGGAAAATAAATAATTTTCTAATTTCAAATGTTTAAGCATTTGGATCTTTTAAAAACGTTTAGAAACTGGTCTAGAAATCAGAATGTTATTAAAATTTTGAACATTTTTCATACATTACGAAGATATACAAAACAGATTTTGAGGAACATCTCGTCTGACCTTAATAAGACACCACTGCCTTTATCAAAGCACATTTTCTGTCACTACGGGAAGCAGAATTCAGTCGCTAATTGTAGAACCAAACCGGAACAGACATACGGAATTCCGAATTGTTTGTTTTTTTCAAAGACGAATTTCTCATAAACCTACGCGCGCGGGTGACGTTAAACGTAGTTTTAATTTTAAACAGCCTAAATAGGAAGCTCACAGTGGATGTGACCACTTGATAGAGAATGCTTACTCCTTCATGGAACCTGATCTCACCTCTGAAAGTTTAAGAGGTCTATGTTTGTTCTCCTCTTCATTGGTATTGATATGATAGACTTTGAAGCTGTATTATTGTTCTTTATCACATGAGTATTTCATTTTTTGTCGTATTAACGTTATTCTGAGAAGTTTTTACAAGCAGTTCTAAGTTTTTCCGTTATCATTTACCCTTAATCTTTAACATGAAGGAAAGATACCTGGCAAGTATTAACCGAGCAAGAAAAAAATGTTTTAGTGTTCCATTAACAGATAATTACATTCCAACAACCAAGCTTTATGAACAGTCTCGTTTAAACTCATCATTTCCTATGATGTCGGTCAGAAGATCTATGTCGGTCAAAAGCTCTACAGAGCTTATGTTTATGTTGTAAAATCCGACTCTAAATAAAATTTTCTGATTCTGATGATGATACACTGACACTGTCAGAAAATGCAATCTACCATTAAATCAAATGCTGACAGACATTTTCATACTAATTTTAGAATGTAATATACTCGTATACATGAACCATATTGTCAACGGATTTTTCCTTTATTTCTCGATCTTGACAAAGAGCACACGGCGGGTGTGACCGGTTAGCAGGGGATGCTCACTCATGAATGACACCTAATTCCATCTCTGATGTGTTAGAGGGCCGTGATTGCTCTGCTCCTGAATTGTATTGTTTTCAAATTAATGTTTCAGCTTGGATATTGTTCGTTATCTCCATATACGTATAGTGACTGTTGTATACAGGATATAAAGCTTTTTGAAAGTGAGTGTTACTAAAATGGCATATGTTTGGATAGCACGATACACTGTACATGTATTACTCTGAGAATTGAAATTGCGAGGTTTTAATTGTTGGGAAAGGTTTATTGAAGAATAGAATAGAAGTCTCTAAAATTTTATTGTGAATATAGCTCTTTGTATTTGTATTATAGAGTATTACAACTTCAGTTTCTCTGCACAAAAAATAATAATATTGAAGATTTGTTATTTCTATACTTCTATAGAATTTGTACTTGTATTGTCTAATACTAGATACATTTTAAAGAAGAACTGTTTGAATTTCAGAAACATCGATTCTCGGACTCCTTTATGATTTTTTTATACATTCAGGGGATATTTTCACCACTTTCAGTGATTTTATAAAGAATAGCACAATATATAAATACATTTTTTGTTAATCATCGTTCATCTTCAGGTAGCGCAGGTTTCATTAATGTGTCTCTGTAGTGTTGTCTCTGTAATGACTACTTGTAAGATTCCGATCGAGTTCATGATTACCGTATTCTTCCAGATTAATTTGTACTTATGTGTCGCTTATGTAAAAATAAAAAACTTCAATTAAACCACATTTTTCTTTTTCTTATACTTAAAATTTTAACCCAATTAGAATTATTGGAATGATGTATTTATGGGGTAATTTTTATTAATTCCTTACAATCCTTAACGATAATAGCTACATAAAGATTTTGACACTTACAGTCTTTCATAGAAAAGAAATGCAGCATGAGACTTCGAAATATAATACCAAACATATGAAGACAAAAGGCATCGAAGAACGTGGATATCAAAATCTTTTTAGATGATTTTAGATGATTAACTATAAGTTTAACAAATATTTCGTGATAGTGTACAGATCAAAACAAAAATTTATTTTCAGTTGTAACGACGTAGAGGGAATTAGATATTACAAATAAAACTTATCAAAGTTTCTGAAAAAGGTAAAAACATCTTGAAATCTGCATCCTAAGAACACTGTGACGTATTTTCCAATTGATACTATCTGGTATATTAATGTTTCGTAAAGTACAGAAAACGGTGTCCAACCGTGTAAACATGTATCACAAATTTTAGTGAAAAAAGAAAGTTAATTAAAACTAGAGCCGAGCTCGTTGCAAAGCAACGAGTAGGTCTTCCGTCGGAGCTGCGGACAGGAAGAATTGACCTTGAGTCAAGGTCATGCCACCTTCTAATGTTAAAGCAATCTTTTAGGGTAGATATCATCTTATTATGTATTACTAAGAAATGTTTGCGACCTTGACTTTGTCAAAATGACCTTACGTCACACCATGTCCCACGCTGGTGATGAGCATATCCCATTTGTGTGCTACCGTATTGACAAATTCACACATGTTTTTCAAACAATGCATCCAGCCAAAACATCTTATCCTAAATGACCTTGATTCGAGGCCATGCCACACTCTGCATGATCTAAGCTATACTTTTTTCGATAGGCCTTGTCACAGCTAATATACATGTGTAAAAACAGGTATGAAAGCGCTTCTCTTTCGAAAGTTATGGTCAATTTTAAGCAATGTCTAAATTTTGGAAAAGCCGGTTAAACTTCAAGGTCAAAGTTCATTATATAGTACTAGTATTTGAAATGATTTTATCACAGGTAACGTGCATGTGATTTTTATGTAATATGAAAGCCCTTTCTCTTCTCATTCAAAAGTTATGATCAAGGTTAAAATTGTGAAAAGTAAGCCAAACCTCAAGGTCACGTTGTCAAAAGTCAGTCTATTTAGAAAAGTGTTGTCTCAGGTAATACACAGGGGTAAAAAAGCCCAATCTCTTCTCATTCAAAGGGTATTACTATTGTTAATTCTTTTGAAAAAGCAGGTCAAACTTCAAGGTCAAAGGGTAAAAAATCATAGTGAATTTTGAAAGGCGTTGTCACAGGTAATAAATGCTTATAAAATGGAAGCTTTCAAAAGTTATAGTCAATTTAAAGTACATGTAATGTTATTTTTTAAGTAGGTCAAGCTCCAAGATCAAGGTCACAGTATCAAAGATCAGAGTATATTTGAAAATCACATGTCACAAATAATGCACATGTGAAATATGAAAGTCCTATTTCAACTCATTCAATAGTTATTTTCAAGTTTAAAGTTCTCATGACAGATGGACAGACTGGCTGACGAATACGGTTTAATACCCTAAGAAATAAATGGGTGCGTTCAGAGTACTACCGTTGGCTGACAAAAGTTACCAATGGTAGAATTTTTTACCTTTGGTAAGCCAATGGTACCAAAGTTTGCCGAAAAAATTTACCATAGGTAGATTTTTCTGCAGACGAACTAGAGCTCTGTTAGCGATGGTAACTTTTTTAATGACGTCAAACAAAATGGCGGGTACTGATCAAGTCTGTCCTGCTAAACAGAGAACCCGAGAGATCTCTGGGTTTACCGGGCGGTATTTGGTAAATTCTAATAAATTTTATGTATAATTGAGTTCATTTTTACTCTATAAATCGTTTTCTATCTATAGAATTAATATTAACAAGATTATTTTATGAAAGTCTTTCATCGGGGAAAAAGTTGAAAAAGGAACAAATCATGTAATGTTTTTACTACACCTATTAATCACCTATTTACATAAACTCTGTGTATATATGTGTGAAACGTCTTTTTTAAATGTGGTTTTTCTTGAATGAAAGTTTCAGAATATTTATTTTAGTAACTTTAAAGTGTATTTAATGTAAAATCAAAATTTTATTAATTTAATTATTTTACATTTGACAATCCGGAAGACAAGTTGGAGAAAAATTCTGTTGTGGAGAAGTACTTAACTGTACCAAAAATTATTTCTGAAAGCATTCTCTTGCTGCAAAATGATGCACGAAGCAAGAATAATAATCTTGGTTTGACATTTTCTTCTAAGAAATCTGTCATTGTTAACAATGGTATATACCAATGTCACAAATGGTACACCAATGGTGCCATTGTTAACATTGGTGAGTTTCCTACCAACTCTACCCAAAACTCGTTCAGAGTACATATGGGTCCAATGGTACCAACGGTACAAATTGTTACCATTGGCAAAGAGGTGGTGGTACCATTGGAAATACTCTGAACGCACCCAATAAATGTAATTTGAGCATGATAAATTGAGAAATACGAATAATAAAAAAATTAGAAAATATTAGAATATAAAGTAAGTTTCCTTCATGAGATTTCCTTAAAGACTTATCAATACATACATGTATTATTCAAGTACATGGATTATATGTACGTTGGGGATTCAAGACGCGGAGAGCATATACACAACTGTCTCGTTACGGGGCAGGTGGTGTCATAAAAAAATTAAATTCGAATGATTCTACCTCTGATTTTTTTTTTTTAAATCTGGCTTTGTGATGCTAGTGATTTATATTGTTTTAAGCTGTCTTTTGGGCTGAAATATTGTTCATTTTCTCGGTATTTTTGCGTATGCTCAAAAGCCGTCAGTACCTACATCTTATATATATAAACAGGCACGTAGCAACGGGGGGGGGGGGGGGGGGCAGGGGGGGCCTGCCCCCCCCCACTTTTTTGCCAACAATACTTTTACTATTGAAAATGTTCGCCGAAAGACTGGTTGGCCCCCCACTTTATACTAAAGTAAAGTAATATGAAGAAAATAAAGTATTCTAAGTTTTAAAAAGTGGATTTTGAAAGGAATTGGCAGTGAAAAAAGTTTGCCCCTACCCCCCCCCCCCCCCCCACCCACCCCCCCCACCCACCCCACCCACCCCACCCCACGAAATAGGATTTTCAACTTTGGACAATTATGTTTTTTTTTTTTGCTTGTCAACTATTTCAGGTAAGAGAAAAAAATTCTGTGGCTGCCCCCCCCCACTTTCAAAATCGATGCTACGTGCCTGATAAATGTCCAACCTTTCACTTTCACAGAAATTTAGCTATATTGTCAGGCAAGAGAGGTGCAGTGCCGCCCATTAAAAAAAGAGTGTATTTAAAGTGCACAAAAAAAAAACTGCGCTGAAGCTATATTCAATATCCCGTGTTTTTCAACTGCTGCAATCTAAAAATATTACTTACCGTGTGTCTCTAGCATATACCTTCAATTTTTCTAGCCCCGTGAGGATCCGGGTTAGAAAAGGTCCTCAGTACCCCCTTGCTTGTCGTAAAAGGCGCCTAAATGGGTCGGTCCTTCGGATGAGACCGTATAAACCGAGGCCCCGTGTCACAGTAGGTGTGGCACGATAAAAATCCCTCCCTGCTCGAAGACCATAAGTCCCGAGGAACAGCCTAAATTTGCAGCCCTTTACCGGCAATGGTGACGTCTCCATGTCAGTGAAATATTCTGGAGAGGGACGTTAAACAGTATACGAGCTTTTTGCACATGTCAAGTACTAGTACTTGATAGAGGTCTCTGGAACATTTTGAAATCCATCTTTTATGCAGTTTCAGGTAAGAATTCGGAGAAATTAATCCAGAACCAAGCGCAATTTTTACGCAATTAATATATACTTTTTAATATGGGTGGAACTGTAGTTCTCTGGTGATCCATCCCAATTTTTTCAGACCAGCTAGCGAGCTACAAATCTGCAGCTAGCCGATTGTCACAAATTAAATTTTACAAAATTTATTGGAAATGTAACAGAATTTTATTCATTCAGGAATGAAGTTAATTTTCAACATAAGTGCGCCATGGAATTACCGTTTTACGGCATCGAATCTCAGAATGAGTTTGTAATTGCGATAAATTATTTATCCGCAAAGTCTTCAGTTAACCAACATCACAAGAGCGCTTAATAAAAAGATAAAATACGGAGTTTGAAAACAATTGATACACAGCAAGAACATCTTCTTTCCCTAGAGAGTAAACTCTCAGCTGCGTGGAAAAATGATAAGGACGAGAAGGAGAGAAAGAAATTGCACGTTACAAACCTGGAAAACAAACTCACAGACGCGGGTACGAAAAACAAAGCCCTAGAAAAGAAAATTGGAAGAATGGACACAGAAATTTATGAACTGAGGGAAGCCCTGCAGTCCGTTTCAGATCTACTGGTAGCAAAGGAACGCCAGTTAAGTTTTATAAGGTCATTGTTACCGGTTCCCTGTGTTCCAGTTCCTATACAGAAGAAAAAGTGTCGGTACCAACACGGATACTTGTAGCGCCAGAGAGTAAGCGACGCATCCACACGAATATTTGCTATGGAAACGCACAGGACAGGAAAAGGTTTCGTATAGGGAAAATAAAATGCCTATCATAACGATCTTTGTGATATACGAGAAAAGTAACCTTTGAATGCGCAAAATAAAATTTAAAAAATTATTTCAGTTGTCTCTTTCCTCAACTTCTAAGACCCATTAAATGAAATATATGGAGATAACGAAAATGCCGTATTCAAGCTCAAAAAGCCCATAAAACAATACAAAACAGGAGCAGATGAAACACGGACCTCCAAAAGATCAGAGGTGGGATCAGGTGCCATGGATAAGTGAGAGTCCTCTGGTAACTGGTAATGCACACCCGCCGTGAGCTCCTTGTCATGATCAGATATAGCAGACACATCCGTCTGCTGATATTCTTGTTTCATCAACTTGTTTTTCAATAATTTACCTTGTATTAGAAATTGTACAAACGTAGAGCATGCTCTTCCGTATCGAATCAACTTAGAGATATATACTCCGTACGCATGTGATGAAGGTATATTGCTGAAAAAGTAAGGGAAATTGAAGATTGAAAAGTTAGAGTCATCACGTTTGGTAGTAAGATTACCATTAGTCTTTTTCAAGTAAAATAACCAAATATGAAATAGATGTATGACACTCTGTGGTATCTTTTATCTCAAGCTCACCGGAATATATCGTATCGACATATGAATGGAAAAAACTTGAAATCTAGTCGTTGAATGACGTTTTTCAATTCATGTTGCTAAGTTACAAGTACTTATATACTGCAGGTTCTTCCTACTCTTTGAAATACTTGTGTAATAGAACTTTTGCCCAATCCCATTTGTATAGTATAATCAATAAAATATGTTCAAATTGGAATAGAACATATAGAATTAATGTTTAGTTTGTATATTAAAGTATGTGTATAAGAGTCTGAGAGAATTCGGATCTGCCAATCAATATATAAATGCGATATGCGCGATTTGCCAATAAATGGCATTTTCTAATTCGAATAGGGCGAATTATTCTACGGGCAAGTTGCCGTAAGTGCGAACTCTCTAGCATTCTCGCGTATGCGTAGCCTGTCATTTGCCCATGGCATCCGGTTAAACCTCGCTTATATATTTACTGCGTGGACCTCAGGGTCCACGCAACTACATATGGTAAACTTCTGCTCAACAGAACTTAAAACACATGCACATGAATATTTTCATTCAACTCGGGCGACATGTTTTTCTGCGATCATTGAAGTTATGTGCAACTCTTCATGTGACTTTATGGACAAAATCAAGCACTTGAGCAATGAAATCCATCATCCGAGATAGTACCGTGAACTGAGTTAAAGGTCTGCTCAATTAATTAAATCACCTCCTCAGCGTGAACACAAACAAAAGACACTCAAAAAGATAAGAGCTAACGATGAGGGACTATAAGCCTACATAACTGGTTACATGAGAGTCACCTTAAGAGCCTTAGTCGTTTTGGGAAGTCCTGGCTGAAGATCTTGTATTCGACAGTTTTCTAGACTTCGAGTCGATATATTTTCAGATTCTATTAATAGTAAAACAAGTTTTATAATTTGTGATTCTGTTATGGGTCAGAATAACCCTAAATGCCAGCAAAGATCAATCACACAGTTTAAACTTAACAATAATTTATTTACAGTAATATACAAATCATTAAGTACGAACTTAGCAAAAATCTAAAAATACATACATCAGAGTGTCCGTTGCTGCACACAATGTCCCAGTGAAATTATATCCCAGTAATACCTCAATGATGCTTATACGACAATTCTCTCTTTGCATCGAATTGACAGGGTATTTATACAGTAATATAAATCTAGAATATTCTAGAAATTGTAAATACATGATATTACTGGAAAGTTCTGGACATGCACAAAGTTCAAGAATGTTCTAGAAAAATGACCGAACATGTTGACCACTCTGGAATGTTCAAGAAACTTAATGTTACTAATAATATACATGATGAAATAATACAAATACAACACACCTCACAACACCTCCCCCCTTAAAAAGTTTGAATGTCAATGAAAACTTATATTATTAAAACATAGGTACATTAATACAAAATCTAGTATGTTTACGATACTCTTGACAAGGCATCTGCTATAACATTGTCTTTGCCTTTGATATGTTTAATTGTTATGTTGTATTCTTGTAACAACAAACTCCATCTAGTCAGTCTTTGATTCTTGTTTGACAATTTATGCAAAAATGTCAGGGGGTTGTGATCCGTATATACAAGAATTGGATGCAAAGTAACATTCAGATAAACATCAAAATGCTGTAAGGCTAACAACAAAGCAAGGCATTCCTTTTCAATGGTGGAATAGTTTTGTTGACATTTTGTAAGTTTCTTTGAAAAATAAGAAACAACTCTATCTACCTTATCACTATGTTCTTGAAACAAAGCTGCCCCGATTCCAACATCACTAGCGTCAACAGTAAGCTTAAATTGCTTAGAAAAATCTGGAGTTGACAGAACTGGGTTGCTCATAAGGACAGATTTGATTTTATGAAACGATTTTTCACAGTCCTTTGTCCATTCAAAGTTAACCCTCTTTTGTAAAAGATTTGTAAGTGGACTAACTACTGAGGAAAAATTTGGACAAAATTTTCTGTAAAACCCAGCCATGCCCAAAAACCTCATTAACTCTTTCTTGTTTGTAGGAATCGGGAACTTTGCAATAGCTTCCACTTTAGCCATAATTGGTGTAACATAACCTTGACCTACTTTATGACCTAAATACTCTACATAAGCATGACAAAATTCGCTCTTCTCAAGATTCACAGTTAAGTTTGCTTTAGCTAAAATGTCAAATAAAGCACGCATGATTCGGAGATGTTCGTCCCATGTGTTGCTGTATATGACGACATCATCAATGTAGGCCTCGCAACCCTCGAGGTTTTGAAGAAGGGAGTGAATCATCCTTTGGAATGTAACCGGTGCGTTTTTCATGCCAAAAGGCATTACTTTATACTGGTAAAGTCCATCTGGTGTAGCAAAAGCAGATATTTCTTTTGCTCTTTCTGTTAACGGTACTTGCCAGTAGCCTTTCAACAGGTCAAATTTACTGACAAATTTCGCGTTTCCAATGTTGTCAATACAGTCATCGATTCTAGGTATTGGATATGAATCGGTTTTGGTAACAGAATTCACCTTTCTAAAGTCTGTACATAATCGGTACGAACCGTCCTGTTTTGGTACAAGAATACACGGTGAGCTCCAATCACTTTTACTAGGTTCAACAATGTCATTGTCCAACATGTACTGCACTTCCCTTCTTAGGTACTGCAATTTTATTGGATTGAGACGGTACGGATGTTGTTTGATAGGCAGAGCGTCGCCAACTATAACATCATGACAAGCTGCATTAGTTTTCTTTGGAACATCCGAGAAGATTTGATGGTACTCATTCATCAAGTTTTTAACTTGTTCTTTTTGGTGAATGTTCAAATGTCCAAGTTTGGCATCAAAATCAGCCAAAATTTCTGAGTTTTTCAAGCGGACACTCTGATTACAATCTTTCTCATTCATCTCTACACTCGTATCACTCTCAATACAATTTTGAACAGTCTTAGCGTTGGCTAAAGTGGAAACTGGTTTTACAGAATTTCGGTCACACCTTTCAAAATACTCTTTTAACATGTTAATGTGACAAACCCGTTTCTCTTTACGTCGACCTGGTGTCTTAACTACATAGTTTACATCACTGATCTTGCTTTCAATTTCATAAGGGCCATAAAATCTGGCCTGTAAAGGATGACCAGGAATAGGTAAAAATACAAGAACCTTATCACCTGGCTTAAACACCCTATTTCTGGCATCTTTGTCATACCACATTTTCATTTTCATCTGAGAATTCTTCAAATTGTCTTGTGCTAATTTACAAGCATTGTAAAGTTTTTCTTTGAAATCAGACACATAATCTAAAAGATTGAGATCACTAGTCTCAGTCAGCCACTTTTCCTTCAACAATTTCAAAGGACCTCTAACTGTATGACCAAACACCAATTCAAAAGGACTAAACCCAAGAGACTCCTGGACTGCCTCTCGTGCAGCAAATAGTACAAGATGAACCCCTTCATCCCAGTCTTTCTCATACTGGTAACAATAGGTCTTCAGCATTGTTTTTAGGGTTTGATGAAAACGTTCTAGCGCTCCCTGGGACTCAGGATGATAAGCAGTTGATCTATATTGCCCTATACCCAACTCATGCATGACTTGCTGGAACAACCCCGACATAAAATTTGAGCCTTGATCCGACTGAATTGCCTTGGGTGCTCCTACAAAACTGAAAAACTTGGTAAGGGCCTTAACTATGCTCTTTGCCTTTATATTCCTTAGAGATATGGCTTCAGGAAATCGAGTGGATGTACACATAATGGTTAGTAAATACTGGTTTCCTGACCTAGTCCTAGGCAAAGGTCCTACACAATCCACCAACACTCGACTAAACGGTTCTTCAAAAGCTGGAATGGGTTGGAGAGGAGCAGATGGTATCTTCTGATTTGGTTTACCTACCATCTGACAGACATGGCATGACTTGCAAAACTTCGAAACATCCTTTCTTAGCTTAGGCCAATAAAAATGACTCAAAATCCTATTATAAGTCTTATTGATACCTAAATGACCAGCCATAGGTGTATCGTGAGCTAAACTCATGACATCTCGACGATAAGCAGCTGGGACCACTATCTGGTGAACAACACGCCACACTTCATCTGGAGAAGCATCAGGTGGTCGCCATTTTCGCATAAGGATGCCATCTTTAATATAGAAGCATTCTCCAACTTTAGTAGCCTCTTCTGGTGGAAGTGCCCTCTTACTAAGTTGAATGATATCTGGGTCTTTATGTTGTTCAGAGAGTAAACGTTCTCGGCTGAGGATGTCCTTGCCTTGGCTAACTAGTGGATGCAACTCATTATCCTCACCACCAAATTTTGGTAAAAGTTCTTTCTTCTCTTGCTTCTTCATATTGTGTGGTTCCATGCTTGTTTGAGTGCCATCAAGGTCAGATAAGAAAGTGTCATTCAAATCAATATCAACAGAGGAATTCGTCTCGTCAAAGGCTTGAGTATGGTCTGCCTCCATTTCTCGTCTTCTGGCCATCGCTCTAGTAACAGCACAGGCTGGATAAATGTCATCATCTTCATCATCGCACATGACATCTGGAGTGATTTTCTCACAAACTATAGGATCTGGTACAACTTTTCCACCAGCTAAATCGTTGCCTAGCAACAAAGAAATGCCTGGAACGGGAAGAGTAGATCGAACACCTACGATAACAGGTCCAGTAACTAAATCTGACTTCAAACTAATTCTATGCAGGGGAACATCAATGACGCCTAGCTCCACACCCTGTAATAAAACTGACCCACCACTAGAAGTCTGCTCAGACAAAGGAAGCACGCCCTCTAACAATAACGTCTGTGCAGCACCAGCATCTCTCAAAATCTGGACAGGTTTTATTTCGCTAGAGTCATCGAGTGAAACAAATCCCTGAGACATAAAGGGCTTATAATCCTCCATAGAATCAATAGCACTGGACTGTGAACCCTGGACATCAGGAGTGTCAGAACAAATTGAAACTAAGGCTTCTCTATCACCTCTAACTGCCGCACAAGCATGTGGTTGAGTTTTATCAAAATCATTTTTTCTCTTAAGTTTAAAGCATTCACTGATGAGATGACCCTTTTTCTTACAATAACTACAAGTAGGAAGCGACCCTAGTCCAGACGATCCTTCAACACGTCCTGGACAGGACTTAAAACCAGCTTGTGATGGAGACTGGGAACTTGTGAAAGTCTGAGACCCTGAACCACTCTTTTTATATGTGTCTGAATTGGTAGAATTACTGCTAGTCTGAGATCTCGATACAAAATTCTTTTTATGAGACAGAGCGTAAGTATCAGATATGACTGCTGCCTCTTCAACAGTTTTCACTAGGGATGTCAAAATTGTCAATAATTGATATTCGAATATTCGATAGGAGTATTCGAATATTCGATAAAATAAATACATCTTGCATTACAAAAACATATTTTCACTCTCTTGTCAAGCAGTATAGGATTAATGCCATTATTTTGGAATAAAACCTCATGTGAAAACTTTTCACATTCTTATCTTCTAAATGTGTTTTCAAATCTTGAGGAACACATTCCTTAAACTCTTCTACCAGGATGACTTGGCGCAAATTAGCAAAGGTTTTATCAATTTTCTTAGATCTAAACCAGTGATCGAATAAATCTTCTTTCTCTCGTGAAAATTCAACAAATGTTTGATTATCAAACTTCCTATACTTTCTGAACTTTTGTCTATACACTTCAGGTACTAATTCATATGCTTTTAATATTGATGCTTTGACCTTCTCATAGTCTGAACTCTCAACTACCCCTAGTGCAGAGTATACCTCAGCTGCTTTGCCAACCAGTACACTTTGTAACATTGTTGACCAAACGTGTTGTGGCCATTTAAGATTTTCTGCGACTTTTTCGAATTGGGGAAAATACTTGTCTACAGATTTTTCTTGAAATTTCGGAACTAACCTAATATTTTTTGCTGCATCAAATTCATTCTTGACAAATGAGGGTTCTGGTTTATGCTGTAATCTTAATTTCTCTAACTCAAAGTGCTCTTGTCTTTCTAATTTGTCTAATTCAAATTTCCGTTCACGCTCTCGTTCTTCTCTTTCTCTGTCTCTTTCTCGCTCTTCTCTTTCTAATTTTTCTCTTTCAAATCGCATTTTCTCTAACTCTAGTTGAAACTGATATTCTGCCATTTTGTAAGAGCCTAACTCTGTTTTAACTGTATATTCTGGAAGATCGTATTTTTCAAAGATGTTTTCTTCTACTAGTTTGTTTGCAACCTTAATTCTAATGTCTTGCTTTCTCTGAGAGGATTTAACATCTAACCCAAAATGCAAACCTAATGCGATCAAGTCATCCTTTTTTAACGTATCAAAAACCTGAACACTTGGCGAACTAAGAAAGTCTGTGACCGAAAACACCATGTTGATTTCTGCTGGCTTATAATCAAATTTAACAATTTAATTAACAAAATTCTGACAATGAACTGCAAAAGTGCAAGAAATTCTTGATCCCGGACGAGCCCCCAATTCTGTTATGGGTCAGAATAACCCTAAATGCCAGCAAAGATCAATCACACAGTTTAAACTTAACAATAATTTATTTACAGTAATATACAAATCATTAAGTACGAACTTAGCAAAAATCTAAAAATACATACATCAGAGTGTCCGTTGCTGCACACAATGTCCCAGTGAAATCATATCCCAGTAATACCTCAATGATGCTTGTACGACAATTCTCTCTTTGCATCGAATTGACAGGGTATTTATACAGTAATATAAATCTAGAATATTCTAGAAATTGTAAATACATGATATTACTGGAAAGTTCTGGACATGCACAAAGTTCAAGAATGTTCTAGAAAAATGACCGAACATGTTGACCACTCTGGAATGTTCAAGAAACTTAATGTTACTAATAATATACATGATGAAATAATACAAATACAACACACCTCACAACAATATACTTGATCATGTGACCATGTTTGGGTCAATCAGAGAGCTTAGAATGATAGAGAAATAAAATAATCATAAAATTCTCCCAGGACGTATTTCCTCAAGGATATTTGAAACCGAATTAATATCTATTTTAATACTTAGTTTTAGGAAGTGTTGTCTGTCACTGTCTCTGGCTAAATCGGTGGCACATCTGACTGATAATCTCGGGGTCGTGAGTTTTATCCACGCTTTGGGTTATGTCGTATTTTCTTTAGAAAGTGAAGCCGTTCACTATTTCGGCATATTATGCTTATGCTATATTTAAGAAATAAGGTATCATTTTTTGAGTTTTATTGGGATGTAAAACGGGTTGGCCACGTGATCAAATCGCATAAAGCCCAAATCCCATAAAGCCCGAAGGGCTTTATGGGATTTGATCACGTGACCAACCCGTTTTACATCCCAATAAAACTCAAAAAATGATACCTTATTACTTATATTTTACATTTATGACTTACTCATACTTTAAATTTGCCTGATAGTGACTTTTAACGAGTGAAATGCATTATTTTTCAAACCCAACGGCATGTATGTTATCTACTGAACGCACGTCGACCCTTTATGATGTCACTGAGAAATTACGTCGAACGTTTATCCATACGAACA
>NW_026919901.1:0-164120 GCF_032062105.1 Saccostrea cuccullata
AATATATTGATATTAATAATATATTTAATACAAACAATCATATGTTATTTATAGATATGTTTGGGGTTTTTTTTGGTTTCCTTGTCTAGGTCAGAGGAGGAAATTGATGCAATGCGAATGCTAGATCGACACATATTGACACTCTATGGTCTAGTTATATGTACTCTAAGTGTCATTCACTTATAAATTAGATTTACGAAATAATTACATGGATGTTTACCGTCTTATATTTACTTTACCAGGAAAAAAACTACTTCAATGGAATATCTTTTAGTAGATCATGCGACACCTGGGAATTTAATTCTTTCACTAAGACGACTATCTACACCAGGGACTGATAAGTAATTTTAAAATTCCTTTAAGGAAATTAACATTGAACTTCAAGCTCAACATGACATTATTTGATTAATTAGTAAAATATTACAAATACTTTTTCCAAAACAATAAATAAATAAAAACATTTACATCTTCCTTTTTAATTTTTGTCACAAATCGTGTGAAATTATAAATAGAACATGATAAAAGCTCAAACCCTGCACAAACAAAACTAAAAGTAAACATACTTTACGTATTGTGTGTGTCTGTTTAAAAAAAACCTTAGGAGTGATCTTTGATTAGATTGAGAAGAAAACATATATATTCGCCATCTGCTAGCTTTGTGAAAGAAGTAGGAATGCTTTGGGTTATATTGTGCCATCAAAATTTAGTTTCATTTAAAGAGTTATGAAATGGGTTAAATATGAGTTGAGGAAATGAATGTAAAAAATATTGAAAAAGTTGGGCATAAAAGAGGACCATTCTGACACTAGATACACTAATATTAACTTCTAACATTTCTAAGTTTAAAACAGAAAAAATCAAAAATGGCCGATTTCTGAAATTTTCCTGAAAATTTAATATTTTCCTGTAATACATAATGTTCAAAACTGTTGCCCACTTGAATTTTTCGATAGGTTGTGTATAATTAACCGAAAATTTACATTTCTCATGTGCTTTATATTATATTAAGGATTTTTTTTTTTTAAATATCGATATCTACCTTACAATGTGGAATTTGAACGATTCAGAAAGGGTGAGTTTTTATTTTTCACATTACATATTATGTACTTTAATATTTTATTAGAATATAGGCTCAGTTTTGTATTGATGATGGTGAAAACAGGGATTCAGAGTAAGTGAGACAGACCTGATATTCCCTGATCATTCCATTCGTAGGTAACCTAAACCTCTTACATTGCAAATGATGAACATTTTACTTAATAATTGTTCGTGACTTTTTCATATATAAAATTATTTATAAAAATCTCTTTTGTGAATTAAATACTCAGCTGTAATTTTGCCTTATTTAAAGGTTATGGGGCCTTTTCAAAAATATCTATGAAAACTTCTATGAATTGGTATTAGTGAAATGACTGGATAAATACCTAACTATTATTGGTCAAGAAAATCCAAAAGCAAATCGAGTATTAAGAAGCCATAATAGAACGACGAGCTAACGGGACCGTGGAAAACTGAGAAATATTGAAAACAAATTTTTGATTTGAACATATTTTATTTTGTAATTACAATATTTATAAATATATGGATTGTTTCATATAACCAATACGTTATAGTTAAGTAACACAAAATTGATGGGAATTAAAGAAAAATAAATAAATAAAAATGAAAGTGGAACAAATTCAAATGAAGTCCGGTTTTAGTGAAAATGGGAGTAAAACTGGTACACGACTTTTCCTACATTTTATTTGATCTCTCATTGTGACCACTTGCTCACATCCCCACAAACCTTATTTGGATAAATTTAAATTTTCACTACTTGCAGATGCTTACATGTCAATTTGACTCAACAAAACGTTTCTGTTCTTGAGAAGATTTTTTTTCCTATATATTCGTATTCCTTATACAAAACTTTGATCCCTCATTGTGGCCACACCCTGAATCCCGGGGTCATAATTTGAACAAACTAAATCTAAACCACCTGAGGATGCCTCCATTATTTCCATTTAAAAAATGAGAAGGCTTTCACATAAATATCACCAATCATGCCATGGTTTGCTGTCATTGAGAACACGATTTTTAAAGATTTTACCTATGTAACTCTTTGCTAAGATTTGTTTGGCCATTATGGCTCCACGCTACCCCGAGGCGTCATAATGTAAACAAAGTTGAAATAACTCAAACTGAGGATGTTTCCATATCAATATTACCAATCATATACAGGTAGCTTTGCTGATATTGAGAAGATTTTAAAAAGATTTTTCCTACATATTTCTATGTAAAACTGACCATTATTGCCCCGCCCTATCTTCGGGGGTCATGATTTGAACAAACCTAAACCTATACCACCTGAGGATGATTCCACATGAGTTTCATTTTTTCCTGGTCCAATGGATCTGGAGTTGAAGAATTTTTGAAGATTTTTCTTGTGTATTTCTCTGTAAGACATTGATCAGCCATTGTGGCCCCGCCCTACCCCTGGGAGTCATGATTTGATCAAACCTGAATCTACACTACCTGAGAATGCTTCCTCATGAGTTTCGTCTTTTCTGGTCCAATGGTTCTGGTGAAGAGGATTTTTTTTTAAAAGTGTCCTATGTATTCCTAGGTAAAACTGTGATTGGCCACTGTGGCCCCAGCCTATCCCCGGGGGTCATGATTTGAACAAACCTGAATCTACACTACCTGATTTTCATCTTCCTGACCCAATGGTTATGGAGAAGAAGGTTTTTAAAAGATGCCATTATTTTTTTTTCATTAATTCATAATTATCTACCCTTGGAAGAGGACTTGGTCCTTCATTTGAACAAACTTGAATCCCTTTCACCCAAGAATACTTTTTGGCAAGTTTGGCTGAAATTCGCTCAGAAGGAGATGAAAATGTTAAAAGTATACGAGAACAACATCGACAGAGAATGGAAAAATATTGATCAGAAAAGCTCATTTAGCCTTCTGCTCATGTATAAGCTGAAAGCTTATTGGGAGTTCAGTAATAAGCCTTTTTAATGGCAGTATTGAGAGAAGCTAGATTTGGTAAATTTATAACTTGATATGGTAAATTATTCCATATTTTAATTGTAGATGGGAAAAAGCTATTCATATACACTGTATGATTTGGTCCAATTTTGAGAAATAAGAAAAATAAAACCATAATTGATTCTCATCTTACGGCATAGCTTGTATCAATTCCGTTTAGATCTGCAACAAAAAAAAGGTAATTATGACATATAGTCGCGTATATTGTATATCGGAAACATACAATTCCAAACAGAAATAGTCGCGTTTCCCAAGATTCTACGCTCATTTAAGTGATTAATCACAAAAATCTTTTAAGTCAACCAAAAAAAAAAAGAAACCTGAGACCAATCAAAATGCACTGAAGGATACATGTACTTGCACCATGGATGGATGGCCCAATCTAAATAAAATTAGATCTCTTATCTGCTCCAACTAGAACAAAAAATCGAATAAAAAATCAAAGTTACAATTTTATTGAGGTTGGGCTATGGCTATGAGTTCTTCTTCTTCCTTTTTTTTTTTTTTTTTTTTTTTTTTTGCTGTTGCATTATACTCAGTATTAGAATCCGTACAAAAACTAAGTAAAGATCGCAGTGCGGTTATTTGAAAGACACAACAGTGTCCGACATATCAGTTTCAAATTTGGATATTTAACTCGAGATAAAAGGTTAATAATCATTAAGAAATAAATATTGTGATAAACGTCATGCATAGCATCAAATCGGCAGCAAAAATTTAGAATTGTAAAGAATTTTAGCAAAAGGTTATAAAGAAGAAAAAATCAAAGTTTAAAAAAATTATTCATATGTACCATGCCTGGTTCATTTCTTTTGAAAACATCACTCTACCTTCACTGCTTCTGCCTTTTTCAGGTTTATCAAACCAAGTAAATAAATTTATAAATTTAAAAATTGGACAATATCATCAAAAAAGTATTTTCAATGTCAACGGAAATATATGTAGCACTTTTCTAATTAAATAAAGTGACCCTCTCTAGTGATACGTTTTTGACAGTTCTTATTGTTATACCTTATTTATGTCTCTCTCCTTTTTGTCATTTGATAAGGGTGTGTCTGCAGCTCACTTAACTGTTCTGTATGGTAAATTATAATGAGTATAACATGAATCGAGGGGTCGTATCACGTTGGGTTGACACGCACGTATCATCAGATGAAACGATAGGCGAAACGTCGAAATTGATCTGCGCCTGTCAACAAGTCATTATACGGCTCCTCCGATCAAATTAATGATTTATTGTGTTATCAAATTGTTTTGTAGAATCTCGTTAAATCTTACCCCAAACCAGGGAAACATTTATGTCAATGATATATCCTGGTAAGCTTGAGATAAAAGATACCACAGAGTCTGACACACCTGTTTGATATTTGAATAATTTTTTTGAAAAAGATGTTAATGGTAATCTAACAGACAGACTCCATGATAAAAGTAATGCCTTTAACTTTTTTGTCGTCAATTTACCTAACATATGCAGCAATATACCTTCATTACCTGCAGACGGAGTTTATATCAGTTGATTCGATACGCAAGAGCACTCTCTACCTACGAACAATTTCTAAAACGAGGTAAGTTATTGACAAACAAGTTGACGAAAGAAGAATATCAACAGTCTCGTTTAAAGACATCATTTCGTAAGTTCTAATGTCGATATAATGACTTTGTCAGCAAATACAATTAATCATTGAGTCAAATGCTGACTGACGTTTTTCATACTTATTGTTAGTCAATTATTTATACACTGAATTGACGACGGATTTTCCCGTTATTTAAGGAATCACTCTCTAGTTAGGAGGGTATGCCAGGGCATCAACAAAAGTGAGAAACATGGGATAATTTGCATAACGGGCGAAGCATGTCCCTGGCATACCCTCCTAACTAGACAGTGATTCCTTATATTTCCATTTTTACTTTAAATAACAATCTAAAAATAAATCGAAATACCGTCTAATTTAGTAGATTTGAAATGCACGAGGCATTTTTTATTGCCCCGCTCCATGGCGTCAAATTTTACTATTAAAAAAATAGTCCCATACAAACACGAAACAAATTTAATGATTATTTAGTTATACTCCAGTCAAATATTAACATTTATAAAATAAACAACAAAAGAATTTTATATTATGATCAAAGCAATCTTGCTAACTTTAATTTTATATGTGACCTAGATTTAGGTCGTCGGAAGCACGAACACGTGTATAGGCTCTAGTCACCTCGCCGCCGCCATATTGGATGCAATGTTGCAGTTGATGAAGCGGGAGTTGGTCAGAGGTCCATGTTTGCTCTGCTCCTATTTTATATTGTTTGATGAACTTTTGATCTTGAATACTGTTCGTTATCTCCATATGTCTCATTAAAAATTTTATTTTCCTTGTTTTCCACTTAAATTAAAGAATTATGAACAGCAAATATTGTTTTAATTTTATATACAGCCTACTCCGGATATATTGAAATCCAGGGGACCATGCAAATTATTTCAATATATCCGTAATTCAATATAAGCGAAATCGTAAAGCCGCCATTTTTACAAGTTCAATCCCGATATAAAATAAAGAAGAACAAATTAATGTTGTCATCGTTTATCTATAACAGTGAACAGATTGCATAGAATATTAGTCCTTGAAAGTTTAAATATTTTTTTTTATTTCTGTTTTATTGAAAAGACAATCTTCAACCTCATTATTATTCCCCGATCGCATTTATTTACGTTTTGAAGAAAATTCACCGGACTTAAACGGTTGAGTACTGCTGAACGCTGCTTGTATTTCATCGTAAGTGTACTCGGGTTAATCCCTTAGTTATTTCGAATAAAGGCATATCAATAGCCATTAACAGTACGTATTTAATTTCAAAGTTGTCTTTTTCCTAGAGCTGTGGGGGTTACTATATTACGTTTAGCTGTTTAGTCTCGATACGTCCGTATTATATACATGGACGCAAAGAATTTCACAGTGAAGAATTTTATTTCCTAAGAGCATGCAGTATAAAAACACATAAGGTGAAAACTTAATTATTCACACCTGTGTATATAACTGGTCAATCAGGCATAATTACTGTCACCAACCGTAACGACAGCCGCCAGGGAGTACTTCAATATAACCGTTATGAAAACAACTCATTATCACCTGTGGGGACCGATCAGTGGCTTCAATATAAGCGAAATTTCAATATATCCGATTTCAATATAACCGTTATTTTAATGCAAAGAATATAAGAGGCAAAAACTGGGGATTTATTTCTATTTCAAAATAAGCGGAATTTCAAAATAAGCGAGTTCAATATAAGTGGAGTAAGCTGTATAAAAAAATGAAACGACTTCCCTTATCTGAAGTTGTTCAAAAGAGGTATTTAACAAATAGTCGATAGGGAAACGGGAATAGATAGTTTTCATATGACCTAATTTCAGCAAAAGTTAGCTCCCGTTGGCCGCCATACTGGAGGTCCAAATGCTCATATTCCTTCATTGTTCAACCAATCTTAAATTTTTATATTTGCGATTCTGAATTAGGAATCATTATTTTTCTGAAGTATATAAATTTTTGGAAGCCTCCTTTATTAAGAAAAAATTATTTAATAAAGATTTTCCACCAAATATTTCTGCTATATTTTCTTAAATTTGGTAAGACAAAGAGGAAAACTCACCGTGTCGACCTCCAATATGGCGACCAACGGGAGGTAACTTTTGCTAAATTTGGGGCCATCGAAAACTATCTATAACATTCTTAATCTCCTTGTTCTGTATGAGATTTTCTATATAACGTTCTTAATCTATGGATTATTTGGCCTTGCATGATTATTGATCTTTTTTTTAAATAATTCTGATTTGTCTATCTTTAGCAGATTTCAGGTGTACCTATCGTACTGAAACATTTATTGATTACCTTGTAAAACATATTAAATACTTATGGTTATCTTTCCTCAACCTTGATCTCCAAAATAGCAGGCTAAAGCTTTTTGAATTGCAGTGTTGTAATCTAAAGCACAGGCAAGATACATTTTAAACCTTTCTTTTTCCTAAATTAAAAAAAAAATTCTCCATACTTTTGTATCTATGTAAATAAAGGCTAAAAACGTCAAGCGCCCCTGAGCTAAAGGATGATAAATTTCCGAAATCAGTGATATATAGGAATTTTATTTATTTAGTTACTGAGCACAAGATATATGACACAAGCACTTGATTTTGTAAAAAAAAATATATATATCCAAAGTCTAATGATTATTGTTTATTAATTTTTTACAAAAACAATTATCTGTGAGGTATGGGCTGTTTATTGTAAACATATTATCTATAATATGGTACAATTAAAGTAACAATGTAATATGAATCAATAATATAGTTATTTTAAAAAGCGAACATAATTTATAATAATTGATTAACTACCCAACTACCCAACAATATACAATAACATGAATAAGGTTGAAATGCCATGTACATTAAGAAACACCATTTTAATGGGCAAAATCGGTGGTCGACTCCTAGCATTTTTTTTGTTTTTTGAATTTCAAAAACAGCAAAATAATGTTAGCTCATGTTTTTATATACTAGTAAATGCCTTTTGGAAATATAATGTTACAAAAGTCATTCATAGAAACTATATGATCTACAGAGCGCATTGGCATATTTTTTTTTCATATTTTCACATCACAGAATTCATGACTTTACTCGAATAAGTAAGATTTTATCAAAATTGGCGACGTAATAAATCGGCAAACCAAATAATCATTCATTGAAGGGTTGACCGCGGGATTGTTCCAGTTAGATCGTGACAGAGATAAGTGTGTAACATGTATCGAATACTGTTTTATACTTTGTATTTAAAAAAGGGGGAGAAAGGCTTCAAAGATAGATTGTCTGGTTATCCAAATGAGATCTGTATACCAGCAAAACTTACATAAAGTGAAACAAAATATAAAGGCTCGATATCATACATGCAAAACATCATTAATGTTAAGTATTTATGATTAGGGTAAGAAAATGCAAAAAAAAAATAATCTCAATTTTTATTTCTGTAGTGTACTATATATATTATGTGAAATCAAATTCAGTAACGAATTTATGGATTAAAAAGAAATCACTATTCATGAACAAATTCACCTAAGTCAAATACTATGAGAAACATCTTGGCGAAAAAAGCTAGTTTGAAAAACAGAGAGCAAATGATATGTAATTTATAGGGAAAATGAAATGTTTGTGAATATTAATGTAAAAAATGCTTGATGTGGTAAGAAGCATTATAATATATTTGACAAAAAATGCGTTTTGTGGAAAACTGTTGCATATTATGAGTCAGCCTCCATAAGTCCTCTCTAATTAATGATAAAAGAAAACTATAATGAAAATATCTAAAATAAAAGAAGAAAAAAGCACCTGTTTGGAAGTTAATTCACTCCTTGTTATACACACTGCGCAGGTATCTTAACACTCTGTTTAACGCGTAATCAGCTATTCGGTAATCGTTATCAGGCATTCGGTGCAAGGGAAGCAGTTGTTCGGAAAACATGATTTTTTTATTTCAACAATAACTGCATACTTTAGCTAACAAAGTGTTTAATCTTTGGCAGACAACAGACTATAATAACAAACTCAAATTAAGGTTTAGTTAACACCTTAAAAAGCAATTTTTCAATGGCGGGGGAGTGGTGCCAATTTGTTTTATTTTTAAATATAAAAAAAACTTTCCTAATCACGATTTCAGGTGAGGTCCAAACCTTTACGAATTCCATCCTTCATCCGAGTATGAGCTCCACCTGCACATTGAATTGTCTGTGGATTTTTCATTTGGTCGATAAAGACAAAGAGCACACTGCGAGCGTGGCCGGTCTACAATAGTTGTTTATTCCTTCTTGGTCCCTGAACCAACCTCTGATGTTTGAAGAGCTCTGTGTTTACTCTACTGTTTCAATAGACTGTCGAGCTTGGTTAATCAGAACAGTTCTTTATGATGTATATTCATATTTCATTCAAAAATAATTCCCTTCCCTCTGTAACACATATTGTAAAACTAGTACTTAAAGTCAATTGCTCTTTGTCTCAAAAGTTTGAATTCTAGGTCATATTCGGTTTAACACACCTTTGGGGAATTTCTTAAATCACCTTTAAGTCTAGATTCTTTAATTGCTTGATACCAAACTAACGCTGACTTTCACAAACGACGACTTACTTTTACAACGAGAATATGTATTTATTTATCTTAACATTTGATAAAACGATAATAATTTAATTTGAATTGTAACACGTCATTTGATTGGTTAAACGGTTTTATCCATTTTGTATAACATAACTTGCCTACGTCACAATGAGTTACGTCAAAAACGTATTACTCCGCTTGATGTTAACTTTTAAAATATGCGATATTTGAAGCCTTTTTCCGAAGGAAATTAATGGGAAAATTGTCTCATTGACTACATTGAAATTAAATTATAAGAAATGAAGCTTATTTTAACTTATGTTATACGATATATAACATAACTTGGGGCAGTTTACGCTTTTTTATAAACCGCAAAGCGGTTTATAAAGCGTAAACTGACCAAGTTACGTTATATCGTATAACATAAGTTGAAATAAGCTTCATTCTTTAAAAAACAGGCTATTTCAAAGTCCATATAACGTTGTCTAGGAAGGAAACGGCAATTTACTAAACTCAACACCCTCCATTCCAACCTTAACTAACTCCTGTCGAGTTTTGCTGCAATTTTTAACAATTTGTAAGACTCACAAGTGCTACTATAAGATGTATTGGGTCTTTATTTTGTATCTGTATTCATTATTGTTCATAAAATGCACATTCAACATTCATTGTTTCTATTTTTACAGTGTTTATTTGCAATAGTTTACTTAGATGCCAAAAGTTGTTATCCACCGAATGTCCGGTAAGAACCGAATAGCCGATAGCGTGTTGAGCAGAGTGTTTATAGATTTGATAAGAAAATTGATTGGCTTTCTGCCAAATAAAAAATTATAAAAGTGCATGGTGAGGTTCCAAAATTTATTTCATTTTGACAATTTTTCTCCATGATAATGTCAACTTCTTATTAACTTGAACATAAGTATATGTTCTTTCAAAATCGGGACATTTCACTAGATGAACGACTGATACTCTAAGGTATATAACATCTAGTCTTACCTTGACAGATGGCTCATCATTTTCAAAATGGTATTTGTATAAATGTATGTACTTTACAGTTTATAAATTAAATAGTTTTGTTTAATTCAAACACTATTTAATATCTTTGTCTCTCATATCTTTAACTCAAAAAATTATTGCATCTGAAATATTTTTTTATTGAAAATAAAACACTTTGTCTTAAAGGTGTATGGACACAGATTTAAAGTTTAAGTATTTTCCGTATGATATCACGACTTATAGAGTTTAATAGCATTTTACACAAAAATATATTAAAAATTTTTGTTTCATCTTAAAGTTATCGATACTTCAAATTTTTGGATGGGTTTGATTGACACATCCTTTCACTCTCAAAAATTTTACTTTTATTCTTTATATTTAGGAAAAGTGGCAATCTTGTTGTGTATTAGTGAAAAATAGTAAAACTTTAATCCAGAAATACAATTATATTCAGAGTAGATATGTTAGAAATGTTAGAAACAGGTTGGGGGAAACTTAAATTCCGCTATAATAGTGGTATTTCACTATGTGAGATTCCGCTATATTTTCAGCCGCATTTGTCCTCGATCTCATCGGATAACATGTTTGCTGTTTATAGCGCAAGACATGGTGGGTATCAAAATGGATACAAAATGGTACTGTCTTTCCTGATATACTTTATTTTATCAAATAAAATATACAACATGACTAAAGATAGTCATGTATATTTTATTTGATAAAATAAAGTATATCAGGAAAGACAGTACCCTCACATGTTATGAATTTTATTAAATTTTCTGCCGATGCGTTTAATAATATAAGAAAACACTTTTTAAAACGGAAGTTACATTTTAACGTAGCAACGAGTGATTGCAGTTCTGAGTCCCAATTTCTTTCACAAATGTACAAAAAATAATATTTTAATTAACTTTCAATCCGCATAGAACTAGGATTGTCGAATTTACGGTAGAAAAGATAATTCATAATAGTGAAATACCACTATTATAGCGGAATTTATAGCAGCTGTATTATACACAAAATATTAACTTCAAATCTGTGTTCATGCACCTTTAAATGAGTATCAATTTATTTATCTAAAATTGTTGGATGGAAATATATTTTAATTTGTAGTTTTCTTATGTTTACAAATGTGATTAAGATTATTCGTTATGTAGCCACTGAGAAGGGTATTGCGGAAATATACGGGGTCCTTTGAGGAAAATGTAATGTGGATAGGCAGGATAACATGGTTTGATACAGTATTCTTCCCGACCAATGAAATTTCAAGATGTTTATCAGAGGCAGTTTAATAAGTTATATACTTCTTACTGCAACTTTCCGTCATCTGCAAGAGACGAATATTGTCTAAAACAATCATTTTCTTATAAACAACTAGTATTGCCACCCACCCAAACCAACCACCTCCCAGCTCTGTCACTACCCTGACTCTGTCCATTTCAGGAAATTCCACGCTTTTTGTAAACGAATGCGATCGTGACGTCATTTTTGCATGCCGTGAAATCTACAATCAAATTCAAAGCTACTATTACAGCCAAGTTCAAAATGCGCCAAAAATACTATTTACACTAAATTTAATTTAGGGTATCACATTTTATGTGTAATCAGGGAAATCAGTAAACACCTGTTTCTCTTATGCACATTCCATCGATATCTCCGACAGGTGCATCATCATGCTCATTTTACCGTCAGCCATTTTAATGAAGCACTGTTACAAAGGTTTAACATGACATACTAGAATTGATACGGCTAAAATATTTTGGTTTCTGTATACATTTGTCCGAATACACAACACTTTAAGATAAAGTAAGTGCGACATTATCACATATAAATCAGTTGTAATTATGTTATTTGGCTGTATTAACCTTTAAAAATCTTAAAATCAATTTTTTATGTGTAAAGATTAATAAAAAGGAATCAGAAATTTAATTAATGGGAAAAATTGTCTTGTATTCGTTGACATATTGTAGATGAACCTGGTAACGGAGTAAGGGTACATTGAATGAAATGACACTGGAGTGATACACGTTCTATTACGTGGAGTTATATAAGCCCAGGAACTTCCTTGCTAATATCACTAAAAACAATGTTTAAATTCATTACTATGTGTAGCAAAAAAGAAAAAAAAAACTCAAATGAAACTTATATGGAGACAACGAACAGAACTCCAGACCAAAAACCACAAAACAATACAAAACAGAAGAGCAAACACGGACCTCCAAAACATCAGAGGTGGGATCAGGTGCCATGGAAGAGTGAGACTCCCCTACCAACCGGTCACACCCGCCGTGTGCTCCTTGTCATGATCAGGAAATAACGGGAAAATCCGTCGTCAATTTAGTGTATAAAGAATGGACTAACAATTAGTATGACAAACGTCAGTCAGCATTTGACCAAAACACAAATTACATTTGCTGACATGGCCACCAAATGATGACCCCAAACGAGACTGCTGATATTCTTGTTTCATCAACTTGCCTGTCAGTAACCAACCTCGCCTTAGAAACTGTTCATACGTAGAGCATGCTCTTGCGTATAAAATCAACTGAGATATATAAACTCCGTATGCAGGGGAAGAAGGCATATTGCTGCATAAGTAAGGGAAGTTGACGATATAAAAGTTAAAGTAATCACGTTTATCAATGAGCTTGGTTGTTTTATGTGTGTGTGTGTTTTGCAATATATGAAAATTTTTATATACGAGGGGTTATCAAAACGTTCGAGGACTGAGGCTACAAAATAAGTACTATGTAGTCTGTGCTTTCAACATTTATCAGGAACATAAAACAACAAAAAATAAAGATATTATGTTGAAAATTTTAGCTTGATACGTTCATTATTTGCCAAATTATTTTAAAATAAAAACGTCATTATATGGTCACCTGGAGCCGGCGCCGTTTAGTTTCGTGACGTCTGGCAACGTCATTGTTTACTATTCCGCTTCTTTTACCTCATACACTTATTTTGATAAGATTCCCTGGGATAGAGTATGGACTTAAAACTTTCTTGTTTTTATGACATTACAATGTCAGGAACAGTGACTTTCAATGCATATAATATTGCAAATGGATTTATACATTTGGAGAGATCCTCGCCTGATATTGCCAACATAATTTGCTTTGTGGAGTTAAATATTTTCAACACTTGATCAACGTCATTTTTGACGTGATTCATTTTTCATACCTTGAGTACAAATCGACATTAACTTTGCATCAATTTTCTCTCTGAATCTCTTTTGGCATCTAAAACACAAGCCATCTGGATGCATTTTATTTCTCTGTAGCCAGTTTGAACATTTCCTAGGTCTATTTTAGTTTTTTTCAGGGGCACAACTTTATAGAATGTTGGAAAAGGAAACCACTCCCCCTAGTTGACGTCATTTTCAAGGCCTCATTTGTTTGGACACTCCAAGTAAAATTTACGATAAATTTTCATAGAACTTCCATAATAAGCTAAAATCCTATATTTTAAGGAACAATTGCGTCCCAACACATACCTGAATTTACGGAATTTTTTGGATGTCAAATATTCATATCAAAAGAGTTTTTCTCAGTTACATTTAGGTCGGAAAAACGTCGTGTTCTAGGTTGCGCCGCCTTGACGAACCATTGCTAACAAAAACATTACTAATTTATTAGAAAATAATTATTATGATTTGTAGTTTATTCTATAAAAAGAAAAGATGATGCTAATTAGATATTTCAAAATTCATTGATGTATCTGAAACGGTTTTAATTCTATAACGCTAGTCCATAAACTTTTTGATACACCCTCGTACACTGCATTGTGAAAAGATCGATTGAATGATTGATTGTATGTTGTTTAGCGTCCCTCTCCAGAGATTTTTAACTCATGGATGCACCACCCTTTGCTAGTGAAAACTTGCAAATTTTTCCTTTTATTCTGCATCTACGGTCATTGAGCAATTGGGGTCTTTTAATAAGATTATTAATAATTTGATTATAACAAATAATAATTTGGAGAGAAACGTGGGAAGTTTTACACTTATGGTCACGGAGTTTGGGTACTAAATGTTTGAAGATGGCCAGCGGGATATGTTTAAAAGAAATAAACGAGGGGCAAATACATTTTCTGCTAAATCTAGTAATGAAACGTATTTTGGTAAATATTTACTTTTTCATTTTACATTTTCATTCTTTTTTTTAATGATTTCAAACTTTGATCTCAAACATGACCTGCTAATGCAGTTATCAAAGTGCATTTTTTATAAATCATTATTTACCTTCAGTATGTGAATGCTCTAGATAATATCAGGGGATCATGGAGAATGCTCATTTGGACGTGAATGTAAGTTTTACTCTTGAAATGTATTTCCTAGGAAGAAGATACAAAACGTGTCCATGGAAGAGATGTTTTTGCAGATTTTAATGTGGAAAAACGATCTGTTGACAACACAGCAGTCCTTGGTAAATAATTAATTGTAATGCACAATGCATGGGAGGTCGACTATAGCACTGTAAAATGCTTAATAGTAAAACGAAAATCCGTAATTTCAATTTCCTAAGTATTTTAATATGTTTGTTAATTCTTCTTTCACCTTATAATGACTTAATGCGTTTTGATCGTTCTAACCGGAAATTCGAATACTAATCAATTTTTGATTATCTATATCATTATCACATGTTCCATACAGTATTTCACCCGTAATGAATGTCTTAAATAATGATATGGCAATTCAAAAAAGGCTTTTCATTGTATGGTGGTAATATAAAATCAGGAAAATCTTTGCATAAGATATATGGAGATATCGAACAGAAAACAAGCTTAAAAGTTCATTGAACATGTTGAAGCAATAATTTACATATCGGAAGTGGGGCAAACAATGGCCTTCAAAATGTTAGAGGTGGGATTTGGTGCCATAGCAGGTATGTTGCTATATATTTCAATTGCATCCTCTTCTCAGATAGTATATAAAACATCAAATCAGGTGTACCTTTTCATGTTCAAAACATTATTAATGACATCTCTTTGCTCCAGAAATGTGTTCATCGACGTCTTGTATCAAACTGAATTCTGCCATCTCTTCGAAAATCACAGTATCACTTTCTTGCCTCTGTTTTATTATTACATATTATTCGAAAATACAGTTTTTTTTAATGATTTGATTGATTTGTTAACTCTTCAATATGTTTTCTTTTTACATTGTTTTCCGAATTAAACTGTTCATATTTTGAAACTTAAAATTGAAATTATTGAATGTTCTTTATTTTGACAAGAAAATGGTAGTAAAAGGAAACGAAACTATTTACAATTCCTACGTCATTTTTAGAAAACACTTAAAAGCTGTGTAACGAAAGGAAAGATTTTAAACACAAGACAATGTCGAATTTACATCTAATTTCAATGTTTAGAATTTCTTGTTCAAATTTCAGATTCACAGGCTTTAAGATTAAGCAACTTCAATCCTCAGAGAACAGAAGATGACGGTAAAACTGTTTGATAAATTAAATATCATTATTTAGTTGTCATTTAGTTGATAATTAAGTTCTCGGGAAACATATATTTACTTCTCTAAACAAAAAGTGATTGTGTACATTTAACAATCTTTGGGCATTTATTCATGAAAATGACCGGTAATAAATACTTTGAAATATAAGGAGTGTAAATTTCAACATAATGTACTTCAAATGCCAATTTCCTTTTATTAGATTAATTCTAAGAAGATCAATTCATCTTCATCTTTCTTTTATTTTTTCCCTAACAGATGAAGAAGAAAAAGTTACTGAAATATTTTATTCCTGTGAAAGTTTTCCTCATTTTGAGTATATGTATAGACTTGTAAGGAGATTTGCAGAAGAATTAAAAGATACAGTGAAAGACTCAGTCGACTGTACCCTTTTTGATCTGAAGAATCCTCAGATAAAAATTAATGTTTCTGGAGATACCTCGAAAGGAAATCTACGTCAGCTCTCTAAAAGAAAAGGTGTTTAGTATAGCATGTACACATCCACATCTTGTTTCGATTCCATAGAATATATACATTAAAAACAAGTTAGTTAAGGACATTAAATTAACTTTCAACAACTTTTAATTTTCACTTTCAGGATATAAAGATAGAGATGGTAGGAAATGTTGGTCACCACGAGTCAATGTCTATTTTGAATGCAACTCTGATGACGTGGAACATGATACGGTTGGTAAAACGTTTTCTTTGATTGTCAGAATAAATCATAACTTGTCATCAACAGCTGTGTTTTAAACCGACAGCAAAGTTCATTCTATGTTAATTAAAACTGAACAAGACTCGTAAGAAGGCATTCAACATTTTTGATATAACTGCCAATATCTACGATATCAGTACTAGGATAAACTCTTCGCATTTGTAACATCTGCCTGCTTTATTATCATGGATATTGACGTGAAATGGCGAGACGTCTTTGTGACGGTAATCTTATATATCTGATTACACTTATGTGTTTGTGTTTGTTTGTACGCTGCACATAAAACATGGAGATAACGAACAGTATTCCAGATCAAAAATCCATAAAACAATACAAAATAGGAGCAGAGCAAACATGGACCTCCAAAACATCAGAGGTTGGATCAGGTGCAATGGAGGAGTAGGCAACCCCTGCCGACCGGTCACACACACCGTGTGCTTCTTGTCATGATCGGGAAATAACGTCAATTCAGTGTATGAATAATGGAATAACAATTAGCATGCATGAAAAACGTGAGTCCGCATTTGACTCAATGATTAATTGTATTTATTGACAAGGTCATTGTATTGACCATAGAACTTACGAAATGATTACTTTAAACGAGCATTCTAAAATGTTTTTTTCATCAACTTGTTCGTCGATAATTTACCTCGTTGCAGAAAGTGTTCATACGAAGAGCATACTCTTGCGTATCTAATCAACTGAAATGTGTAAAATCCGTATGCAGGAGATGAAGGTACCAGTATATTGTTACATAAGTAAGGGAAGGTGACGATAGAAAAGTTAAAGTCATCACGTTGGTCATGTATACCTCTGTATCTGTTGTAAGTGACTTTCATTGATGCCTTACTCTCCTTCATTAAAAGAAGTACATAGTTATTTTTGTCGCTACCGAGTATTGTATAGCATACATACATCTACACCGGTGACGACTGATTATACAAAGAGTGACGAAGTCATCGGTTTTATATAGGGGCCCTTAGATATACTAACCAATCGAATATGGCGGACAAATTCCTTTTACGAATCGTGTTCACCCTAGCAAAAAAAAAAATACTATATATTAACTAAAGTGATAACTTTGACACTACGAAAACTTTAATTTCATTTACTATCATATTAGTTAAAACTTTCAGTTACTATAGTGATAACTTTCACAATTTGATTTACTAAAGTGATAACTATTAATACTTAAGTATTCTGATACTGATCATTATGGGAACTTTCATGGTAAAAACTTTGAATTTCAATGTACGGGTACTTTATTGATAATTTTGAAAACTTTGAAATACTATAGTTATAACTATGACACTATAGTGACCAAACGTTTAAAAATTTGATTTACAATATAGTGAAAACTTAACACTTTGATTAACTATAGTAAACTATAATTAAGTTTAGTATTTTTAACAGGGCAGCTTTAATAAACAAGAATAATACTTTTACATATGTTTCTAGATTCATCTACAGTTTGGGGAGCTATCTTACTCGAATCAGATTGTCTACGTAGAACATGGTTGTTCAAAAATTCCACAAATTTCAAACAATTTTATTCATTTTATTGAAAATAAAAAGAAGAGCTTAAGAGAAGCAATTACAAAATGCCTTGAAGAACCTCTGTTTATATTTCTGGAAAGCCTTAAACCAATATTTGAAGATTCAAAAACATTTTTTTCTAAAGTCGAGGAATCGATATCCTTAATGAAGATGTTGAAAAGATGGGATTCCAGCTGCGATAAGTCTGTTTATATGCAACAAAATGTTATGCATAGAGTTCCAGAGAGAATTCATGATAATTTAATCAGGTAATGTGATACTTGTATCAATCTAATGAAAAAATAAGCTTAAATAATTTCTTCTCAATACATATATTAACAGTTTTATTAATGATTTTTGTTTAATACAGAAAACCTGGTGTGAATGCTTTTGGATGTTGGAGAAACGAAAAGTTCAAAGTTTTTGTTGAAGAGGCGTTAGATCAGAAAGAACTTGAAGAAGAATTACAGGAAATTGATAAAAAATTTCTTCTAAGTGTCGAACTTCAATTTTTGGCTAAAAGTATTCGTTTTCAACCTTATTTGAAACAAGGAGACCAAATATATTGCGATAATAAAATTACAATAAAATCAGAACTAACTTCATATGCAACTTTAGGTGCCATGATAAGAAATCAGGTTTCAGTTGAAGATTTATATATTTTAACGTGTGGACATGTTTTCCCGCGTCTTCATATGTGTGCCTATGGCAAACTGAATGAAGAGTCCGCGCCATGTAAAATCGGATCGTGTATATTTACTAGTCTTCCTGAGCAAGAACATTTCATTGATTTTTCTGTGGTAGAAGTTTCTAAAGACGTTCAAAAATATTGTAAAGTAGCTTTTATGCGGTCAGAGAATAAAAAATGCAATGCAATCGTGTACACTACTGAATCTTTTGAAAATACACTCGACTACGTTCATAAAAATGGAGCGACATCGGGTTGGACAGATGGTCGCATTCAGTGTTCCGGCTTTATGGCAAAAATGTTTGGCAACAGAAAAGACGTATTTCTGGTTCTGGGAAAAGGCGGGAAATTTTGCGAGCCAGGGGATAGTGGGTCCATAGTTTTTGCTCCTGATAATTCAGCGGATCAAGAAAATGTTCATATTCTTGGCATGCTTGTGGGAACCATGCACGGCGTCAATGCTGACGATAATAGCGATTTCGAAACCACGCCAGAAGCCACGAAAGCTAAGGACTCTCGGGCAGAAGAAAGACCAGAAGAAGTGAGCGAAGGTAGTGAAGGGGCACTTGCATCTTTGGGCAGTTTTGATCGAAGAGATGACGATAATATGCGGGGAATATCACCCGATGAATTTGCTGTTTGTTTCCGACTGGACTCTGCACTAAAGCTACTAAAAGAAAAGAATAATCTAGATGTTGAGTTTGAAAAAGTTTCAATTTCCTCAGATGAAGATGAAAGTGACTGACTTTGATGGAAATTGAATATTGGTTAATTAAGTATGTTTGATATTCTGTAAGCATGTAACATTTTGAGAATATTTTTTTCCAATTATAGGCCTACCATTCATTCACGTATAAATATCAACTATTAATATTCTTTGTTGTTGTTTTATTTATCTGGTATCTTTAAATTGATATGTGAGTTTCAAATACACTGTAGCGTTCACAGCTGACGAAAGGAAAAGTAAATCTACATATTAAGCGAATAATTATGTTCTCGTTTAAACGTAGGGTGGTATTAATTAAAGGTGCATAGACACAGTTTAGAAGTTAATATTTTCTCACATTTTCTGTATAATATTAGGACCTTTACATTACAAGAGTATTGCACAATATAATAAAAAGTACTTGAAACTTTGAATTTCTGGTAGGGTTTGATTGACATGTCAATGCACTTTCACAAATTATAATTTTATTCTTAATACTTAAGAAAAATAGAAATTTTGTTGTATATAAATGAAAAATAATAAAACTATAATTTAGAAAATTCAAGGTAAAATTTTCGAAAGGAAAACGCATTCACAGTATTAGATCAGTCTGTTCAGTGCAGACTTTAACAATTGAACACACCTGGTGCACAACAAAATTGCCACTTTTCAGAGGTATTAAGAAAAAAATTATAATTTGTGCAAGTGCAAGGATGAGTCAATCAAACCAGTTCAGAAATTTAAAGTTTCAATAACTTAAAGATGAAAAAAAGATATCTATTGTACTTTATGTGATATGCTATTACAATATATAAGTCGTGATATTATACTGAAAATTTAAGAAAATATTTACTTCAAATCTGTGTCTATGCAATTTAAAATTAATTTGAAATATTGAGATAAAGAACAGCAATCATTTTAGCGAAAGTTCATTAAGACAATAACAATCGGGAACTGAGATTATACAGACCTCCATACAAACGATACAATGTCCCTGTATGTGCCTTCCGAGAAAGACGTATGAAAGCACCAATTGTTCAAAAGTTATAACCAAGGTTCAAGATTGGTAAATTTGTGCAAAAGTGGGTCGAACTTCAAGGTAAAGAGGTCAAATTTGATGATTTTCAAAGTAAGCCCCGTCACAAAAATACACATGTAAAATATGAAAACCATAGTTTCAAACCACTAAGTCATGGGCAAAGTTTTTGCAAACAGCTACAAAAAAAGGACTGATTGATTGTCTGTTGTTCACGTCCCTCTTGAAAATTTTTCACTTATCTGGAGACGCCACCACTTGCTGGTGGAAAGTTGCAAATTTTGTCCTATACTCAGCACTCAGTACCATTGAGCAGGGAGGGATTTTTTTCCTGTCATCACCTACTTCAACATGGGACCTCGGTTTATACTGTCTCATTCGAGGGATCGGTTTCCACGTCCCACAGTGGGATTCAAAACCATGACGTAAGGATCAACTCCTTTGTGACTCTAGAGCAGAAACTATAACCACTGTGCCACATAGGTGATGAATAGAAGGATGGAGAGGGAAAAAAAATCGCATATTCCCGAATCTTTAATTACTGGTGCATAGAAATACCTGTAACATGTTACCAATATCTTATCTGTCTTCAAGATACACCCTCTATAACAATAAAACATTTAAATTAGCAATGTATTTATTAACAGACAAAAGAGTTATCACAGTATTAAGAATGTTTTATAGTTATTCATACATAGTTCATCAAAGCATGGCAAGGTAGCTAATAAAAGTCATACAGTCATACATTCACAGAATTTCAACAATATCTTTGAAAATTGAATATTTATGAAATAACCATTGTTTTAAATGGTCAATATTTTACTCCTAGTTAAACATTCATGACACTTTCAAATTCAGTGACTGTGAGAAATAAAAAAAATAATTTTACGGTGAACTTGGTGTGGCTTTCAATATCACAGATTCTTAACTTCTCTAAAAATATATAATCATGACAAAAACAAATATAAAATATTTATAAACATAACATCTGCACAATTCTCAAATTGTTTTCAAAAAGGATCACAATACTTCTGGAAATATTGATTAGAAAAAAAAGTATAATATCAAGATAATCAAAATAATATTAGTTTTCATAAAAACTTTAATGACACTGTACAGGTAATCAAAATTTGCTCAGTTTTAATCTTGAATTAAACAAGTTAAACTGAGTAATAAATGGACGGCTCTTTTCAAAATAAAAATGTTATCTATAAAAATTCTTTTCATGTGTTTAACAAAAACAAGAAGTTTTTAAGCAACCAAAACATTTACATAGTTAGCACTAGTAAAAATTTTCAAGAACAATTTCTCTTATGCATATTTTTTTTTTAATAACATATTTAACAAACAAGCAAAGAAGACTTCATTCCAAAATAAAACAAAGTAGCCTGGATTTACCATATTTGACCTTAAAGGTCAATTAATTGCTAATAAACAATGTCGCTAAATGTGTCAATCAAAATACAAACTTCAAAATTCATAGTCTAGCCATGCCTATTTCACATTACTCACTTCAAAAGTTTAACTAGAAGGTCATGCATGTAAAAAAATCAATCAACCACATGAAACTCTTTACCCTAAAAGCTTATTATTCTTTATCACTTAACATAGTCCATCATGCCAGAAAGCCAGAATCTGTTGTCAATGCTGGAAGTATATTTCAGCAAAATTCCACAGAGAAAAGAAGTATCAGACCCATTCCTTCAAGCTTTAAGATGTTGCTTAGTACATGTGAACTGCTTGTCTATTTTTTGTCTACTTCAGATGATGTGGTGATATGACCACCCTGATGTGGTCTATTTTTGTTCATTTTTTGTCTATACATGTCTATTTCAGTGGTGATATGACCTCCCTTATGTGGGTGTTGGGGGTTGGTGACCCTCTTAATGATGACCCTGGAGGACTCCTGGGAGGTTCTACAAATTAAATAAAAATATAAATCAGTGCTACATACAATGCTCTCTAACTTATATCTCACAATATATTGAGGTTAATCTATATGATGAAAAGACAAAGAGAGACAAAGCAATTTGGGGATACAGTTAATCATGGGTGTCTCTAACATCAAAATCGCCAATCCATGGATTATCAAGAGATGTAGATCTTCCAATCTATTTTTTAAGCTATTTAACTCCTCATATCTCAAGTAATTTTATATCTCAAGGTTTTTTCTCAGCCCTTATCAAATTTGATATAAAGAGTAAATTTATACATTACATGTATGTTTGGCATCAATGCTCATTCATTAAACACTTAATTGATTTTCATCTACTACCTTTAATTTTTCCTTTAAAAAAAGAAAGAAAAAGGCAATGCATTTTGGTGATTTTTTTGCTAACCTTTAAAGGGTCCCTGTTCTGTGTGTCTTGGGTGGAGATAGGAGGTAGGGGAGGGGTGCTGGGGATGGAGTGACGGTTAGACATCTCAGACTCGGTGAGTCGTACTCGCTTGTTCCCCGCACTGTTAGAGGTGATTGAGCGAGATACAGGGGTGGTCGTTGGAACTTCTTTTGTACCTAGAGGAAGAGAATTTCAATTATTTTTTCAAATAACTTCTACTTGATAGCTATACTGATTTACTTTTCCTTTATACAGTCTTGGAATTGTATCATCACTTTACTCATAATCATGCACTCAGACTTACTTAAAAGTTGTTTTCTATGTTTTTTGGCCTTGGGTCAATTTTCATATCATCGAAGTAACTAGATCTGATCTGCAATTTCAAAATCAAATTACAAATAACTTACCAGTAAATGACCTTGGTCGTGTAGAGTTGACCATTGGTCTGTTGACAGTGACATAGGATCTTAAGTTGTTCTGTGAGGCGTTTATCAACCTGTCATCAGTCAGGCCTGGGGATCCATACTTAGAACTGAAAATAAAACATGGATTCAAAATCAACTCAAGATTATCCAAATGTTGATTGTAATTTTTAAATCTTCAAAATATGTACAATTTCTGTCAGTTGTTTTACTATGTTTTCTCTCAAGACGAGGCATAACCAGCAGCCAAATGAATGCTTTCAATTCGAAAAACTTGCAATTTAGAAAGGACCAATCAAAATCTTTTGCTCTGATATTACCTGATAGTATTTTGGCCAATCAGCATTCTGTTTATATCCAGCTCTAGGATTCGAGGTGTATTCATGGCATTCAGATCAGAAGGGTCTCCCCTAGCCAAAGAAGTGTTCATCTGAAAATAATGAAAGGAAAAGCATTATTAATCTCCAGTCATACTGAATCCAAAACGTATTCCTCCGCAAATTTTCTAGATTGTCAATTGCAAGCATTGTTCATTCTAATTAAGTGAAATTCCTATTTGTTGAAGAATTTTTAAAGAAAATTATTGGAAATGAAAATACTATAACATGAACAATTAATTAATCCATTTGTTACTTACATTCCATGTCTGTCGTTGTATTGTAGTATTAAAATTAGCCAGTGCAGGGGACCCCATCAGTCCCGTCTCGTCCCCCTCAAGGGGGCGGGGAAACTCCCTCCTGAAAAATGCCTGCTGTGGAGGGTCACTTGTCTGGTAAGGAAAAAAATAATTTTAATATAAATATCTCACCAAAATAAGGTGTCATTAAAATAAAATTTTCTATAGAATTTTCTTGAAGGAAATCCTTTTTAATTTTATAATATGTACGTCTATCCAATTTCTATTTTTTAATTAATATCGTAATTATCAGTGCGTTATGGTTTCCATTTATTCCCTTACCTGTTGAATTTGTCGAGTCAGACCCCTGATGTTGGAGGCTGGGGTGGGGGCGGGGGCGAAGGAGCTAAACTCTCGTGAGGGGGAGATAACTCTGTGTGGGCGGGTGGGACGACTCAGTTTACTGGCATACCTCTCCTTAATCTCCCTGTAAGCAGCGGAACATAAAGTCAGTCAGATTTCCCCTTGTATTACATAATACACAAGCATACCTTGTACATTGAGGTAATTTTAAGACTTTTCCATGGTTATGGAATATAAACTAAAATTACATTTTAGAATCTTATCAGATCTACTTGTCATTTCATTTTATAACCCCCCAAAATAATGCCTCACTCAAGAACCTATTGATTATTAAGTTTTACCAAAATTCATTAAAAATTCTTTAGAAATAAATTGGTTTGAACATATTTTATTGTAATATAATTACAAAGGGATTGAGCACAGGTACTTAATACTTATAACGCTCTCTCCCTATACAAGTAAATTACACATTGATATTGTCACAGTTAAACATGCTATATAAGGGATTCAGAATTTGCAAAAGTAAACAAATTGATGCATTTTGCATAATTATGTATAAATATATAAAAGTTGAACAAAATCATATATTAATATTGGTACAGTAATTAACAAGGAAATCTACCAGAATGCTTAATAAATGTTTGAACAAAAGAAAAGAAACGTTCATTCTCTGCAGCACTCAGTGATTCAACCCCCCATAATAAGACATGTGTATCTAGTATGTGGATTTTATCAAATTGTAAAAATTTATTTAAAAATTCATTTCTGGCGTTCACATACTTTGGACATACGAAAAAATAGTGGTATGTGTCCTCAACTTTACCACACGTGCACAAGGGACTTGATATCAAATTGCATCTATAAAGGTTGTTATTTAATACACAATTATGTCGTTGTCTGGTTTGAAGAACATTAAGTCTTCTGTTACCATAATCAAAGTAAGAAGAAATAAATTCTTGTTTCCATTTATAGTTTTGAATGTTACACATACTATAAATTAACATTTTTCTGAATAATATATATCACTTATTATAAAACAATAGTTGAAATACATGTATTTGTTTGCCATGCAATGAAATAACTGATATGTGCAGCATTAGTTCATGATATCATAATTATAATAAATGATCTGAGACAATTAAGTGCATAAACATGCATAGATTATAAACAAAATTGAATTTTTTTCCGTAAGAAAATTAATTACAAGTAAACATTTATAAAAAGGTGGATTAATGTTTGTTTTCATGAAGTTTTTTTCCCCTGAAAACAGTGACATATTCAATACATATCATGCCAGTGAAATGACTTAACATAATGTGTACATATTATCATTTTGTGCCTTCAAATGCATAGTGTGTACACTTTTGTCATTTTGTGAAAAACTACATGCAGATAAATATTTCTGCTTCACAGGATTTACCGTTCTAAATTCAGTGTTCCTACGGTATATCTGTATAATTTTAAATTCAAATTTTATATTAAAGCTTATCTTTTAATTAAGATAGCAGGATATATATTTACAGAATCTCAGATATATTTTTATCATATTTGATAAAATGTTATAAAATATTCATACATGAATATAATTTGCAGTTTTGTTAGAATCAAAAGCATTTAATCAAATGGTACATGGTATTTTAATTTAATCATGATATTTTAATTTCTTCATGCATCTTACGCCAATAATTCAGTATAATCAACATCCAGGGGACTGTGTGAATGAAAATGTGTAAAGTTATCTCTTTTATTTACTAGACATTAACAATTTATTATCGCTAAAAATAAGTTCTTCCAATGGATTAACTTTACATATATATCCATTTAATGTTGTTTTTACATACTTTTATATTTCTGAATCAAATATCTTTTCAAAATTTAACAGAATTAAATCATACACATTTTATCTCAATACAGTATAAACAGAAAATTCCTTTATCATATCATTTACATTACCATACATGTATTAGTTTACAATTTGGCTAAAAATTAAGGGAATCAAAATTTTGAATTTCCATTATTAATTGGCATAATTTTCCAGTCACTTGTTCATTAAGGACTGTTACACTGTTTTTATGAATTAAAAAAAAATTTCTTACACCAACTTCTCCCCCTTGTACGAACATACAGCTTTTCCAATTACCTCCCTTGTACCAGTTTTAATATAAATTAAAGTGGTTATATTTACCTCCCCCTGTATGAGTACATGGGTTTGATGAGGAATATTCCAGACTCCTGTTCTATTGAGTCTAATGTCTCCATTAACAGATTGGCAAGACGAAGTCGCTCTGATCCCATACCATCCATCTTGTCTGCCCACCGCTTAGCTCTCTGTAGAAATACGATTGGTCAAGTCAATCACTGAGCGCACTTATCAAGTTACAGTCAAACTTGCATTGATTCTTTTGAAAATTTAATGTCATATGCAAAAATTATATTTTGAAATTAAGTGGGTTAAGATATGGCTTTTCATGCAACATTTACCGATACCTACCTTATTTTGCAGACCTTCCATTTTGTCCAAAATTTCGAAAACATTTTCATCCAAACTTTTACTCTGTTTGACATGTTCTGAAAAAACAAAAACATTTTTATCTTAGCAGATTGTGCAATATTTATCAATATCTTATTTTTGGAATCTACATGGTCTTTTTTTATCCACTGTAGGATTCCTTATAGCAAATCTCGCATATATTTCTGAGCCTAAACTGACTGCTGGTGACTTCTGTTTTTCACATTGGTTAACTCTTACCAATTTGAAAGTTAAGATTATACTGTAAACGTATTACATTTGGCTGTGTATTCTTTTTAGCGGCTTTGGCGGATCGTAGCAACCGCTAAATCAAGTACATAGCTAAATGTCTTTCACGTATACACATAAATAATAGGAATATGAAGAAATGCGCTAAATCAAATCTACGCTAACTTATTCAAAAGTCAATTTCCACCAAATATCGTACACGCTAAATATAATACATTTACAGTATCTGAACACTTTTTAGTGATGATCCCTCATGAATAAAAAAAAATAAGATCCTCTTTACTTTCACTTTTTCTGATCAGGGATCATCTGTACTTTCACTTAAGCTTAACTGATTTTGGAGACATGACATTTTACCTTCAATCTCCTTCATCCTGCTGTGATGGACGTACTTCCTGACAAGGTGACCCAGTCTTTTGGCTGGAAGACTCACATACTCATCCATAGTCGTTACAGCATCCTATAAAATAAACATAATTGATGTCATATGTCATACATTTCAAAAATGTACAAGTCTACTGTAACTAACCAACTATGATCTGATGTCACTGCTTGCAACTTTCTCTTTACGCAAAGGATGGAAACTCTTAAAATGCCGTGTGCTCCCAGTAAAACAAGATCTTAAATATTCATTTTAATATGTCAACCCTTTGTTTGTACATTGAAACAAATATATACATTTGTCAAGAAGCAAATAACTTTGCTATAAGTGTGTTTGACTGTATTAGATCTATGATATTACCTTGTACTTATTGACATCCAGTTTCTCATCATTAACTGCCCGCTTCATGATTTTGGCATTCCTCTCAGAGTCTAGTCTGGTAAACATAATGGCTGACTCTGGTGGAGCCTGAAAATTATTGATAATAGTATTAAAGTAGATTGAGCTGTACTATAGTAATTTAAATGTAATTAAAGATATTAAATACTGTAGAAATACTCTTTTCCCTATTAGGGCTTCATGATAAATATGCTGGCGTGAAGCCTTGTAGTTCATGTACCTCATGAATGTTTAAAAATTTAATTCATTTCTTATATTTCAGGATTTTTTCCTCTTATCTGATGAAAATATTTCCAGTATAACTGATTTGATACTAAAATTCTTATAAGAGAGAACAACAGATAAAATACATACCTGCTGAACTCCTTCAGATGGCGGCCTCTCCTGGCCAGATGCTCTACCAAGGGCATTTAACTCTCGCTGTAACTCGTTAATAGTGTCCTGCATCTCCATCATAACCACAGTGTTATGTCTAAGGAAATAATATAAAATATTATCATTCATTAATACTGCACTTTGTTTACGAAGTGTAATAAATCTCAAATTTTTATAACATTCTTATTGAAAATTATGATTTTTGGTGCAATACTTAAAATCAAAAGTTAAAAAAAAATATTTGCCTGCCCTCCCTGAACTCAGCATGGAAAAAATGGGTTGGTCGGTAGGGAGGAAATTCTTTAATTCCAAAAAACTTGCAAATGAGATGATGTCCCTTTATAGAGGATTATCCAACCATAAACCTTTGTTCTGATTCATTTTTTTGATCGTTATGGCTTGTCCCTGCCTGTAATTTATTTTAGTTGTAATATAATCATATTTACCTCATTTGTTCTTCATGTTTCTTTGACTCCTCATTCAATTGCAATTGCCTGAAAAATAAAAAAGTATGGTTTCACAAAATTTATATATATCAAAACATCTTGAAAGTAAAGGAAAATATATATTAAGGCTTTATGTGAAATGCTTGAAAATGCTATTCTCTTGCGTCAAAAACCTAAATTTCATGTGTCAATTTTAAAACAGCAAATATTCCCTTTTTCTTGCCACCCCTGAAAACTTACAATCTTTCATAGTTTTGTTGTAACTAACACATTTAATATACAATCACCTGACAAAATAAGGATCCACCCCCTGAAAACTTACAATCTTTCATAGTTTTGTTGTAGCTCCTTGAAGGCCTCCTTCTCAGATGAGGCACTTTGGGGGAACCTGGTGGACAGGGAGTGATTGCTCCCCCTAGTGACAGTCTGACCACGCCCAGAGTCTGCAGATCTCTCCCGCTGCTGGATTGAGTTACGAGTTTGGTCACGAGACACCATCATTCCGTTGAGTGATGACACTAACGGCTCACGCTCGATGTACAACATACTGCTGAGTACACTCATTATCTCCTCTAGAGCTGTAAAATAGGAAGACTCTTATTAATGCATTGCAAAACTAGAAACAGCAATTTTTACCATGAATTTGACAAAAAGTCTGAATTTAATCATTGCATCTAGTAAAAAATTTTGAAATAAAGGCACATAAAGACATTGTAAGCTCCTGTGCTTTGTAAATCAACAGCAACATACCTCTTAAAGTCTATACATTTTTGACTTCTCATTTTTAATATTTTAAAATGAAACAACAGTACATGTCATAAATGAATGAAATTATTGCAGGGGTTTGCCTCATGATACGTAGGATCTACCACTTTATAGTGCTATACTTACTATAGTAGACATTTTTAGTCATGTTCTCCAGTTGGGGCTGTACTTTGCCCTCCATGTCAAACTTCACTGAGTCCAATTCCTGCAACAGCTCACTGGCCTGGAGGAACTCTAAAAATAATAATGTGAAAGTTGAAGTTAACAGTGATTGACCTAAAAAAAAAATATAAGAATACAAATCTGGAAAGAGGGCATAAAACGGACCCCCACAAATTGAGGTGGGATCAGGTGCCAAGGAGGAGTGAGCATCTCCTCTCTGTGCACCTGACAATGATAGCTTCACTTTTAAGAAAATGAAAGGGTGGGGGATGCAGAGGAAATTTTCTATTAAAATCAAAATAGTTACCAGCATTCCCCCTAAATGGGTAACTACTTATCACAGAATAAGTTTTTGGTGACAGTTTGATCTGATGTTACCCCTACCTCTGTCCTGCATGACTCTGGACAAGTTCTCCTTAAAGATAACGATGCCCTCGTATGCCTTGAGGTACTCCCCCACGACTGGGTGTTCTGCTAACTTCTTGGACATCGCGGTGCTCTGGCGACGAGCGTCAGGGGGAGGGGAGGTACCCCTATCCTCCATCTCAATCTCCTCTGTTAAAAATCAAAGCAAATTTTTTTATTTTTTTTATCGTAATGCTTTACACAAATAATGCTTGTTCAGTCTTAAGAAATCTTTCCATAAGAAACAGAAGCAAGTGACAAATATGCATCACTGTAAACTGAAGTTTTTTTTTTACTTTGCTTTGATCTGTATGTTACTGGTGTTCTCAAGTGAAAGCAAAACCTGTACAGATTTGATTTTGCCAAAGACTACACAATGCCACATTTATACAATCACATGCTTGATATTTTCAACAATTTTTCTACACACTGTATTATTAATATCCATATATTTTAAAACATCTGTGAAAATTCAAATGTCTTCAGATCAGTTTAATATTTTTTCCAATGCAAAGAAATTCACCTTTAATTTCATCTGGAATGGGGAAGTCGTCGTCCTCCACTAGCTGGTCTTCTATAGACCTCTGTGAGGGTACGGAGATAGCTGGGGACTTAGAGCGACGTTCCTCCGCGGCTAGTCGCGATTCCTCTAGACGATTCCTAAACTGGTTCCTCAGTGAAGCGCGACTCTGGGAGGAACTCAAACGAATCTCGTCCTCTGTCAATTCTGCACCAAGTTCTGGGTCAGTCTGGGTCTGTTAAATGTTTGAAAAGTACAGTGTAATTAATTAAGAAAATTGATTTTTCTAAGGACTGTTAATCCTAAATGACAATAATAAGAATGTAAAAATGATAACATTCCTCATAATACCTTTATAATCATACTAAGAACGTGCACTATATTTATTAGGATTTTTGTTAATTAAAATTATTTTAAGTAGAAAAAGATAATTTCCTAAACTTCCACTAGTTTCATTTCTCAATAAAAAATTTTCAGGAGTCAAGAACTTTAAACTTATTTTGTTTCATTGAAAACCAACTCAAAGTCACACATATGCTTACACAATCCAGTTAGAAAAAAAATACAACCAAACAATAGCAAAAGATTAAAACAAAAAAATAAACACAAAACATGTTAAATTACACACAAATTCATATAATACAACACTGAAAAGAAAATCTGCATTCATTTTGCTTATCCCTGAAAACAAAAAAATTAGAGTGGACTGAAACATTAAGGAAGCGTGGACTCATTCAATGTGGGACACGGTCACTGAACAGATTTTGTGTAAGCATTTCAAAGGGAACATATCAATAGAAACATGTGATGATTAAGTCAAAAACATAATACAACCCAGGAAGTCAGCAATTTGTTAGATGAATCTGAGATCGATATTATGGACATTTGTGAAGGTGTCATGTGATAGTAACAACTTATGGTGCCATGTTACGTTTCCATAGTCACACATTATGTTGCCATGTTATGTTTCCATAGTTACACATTTAAGGAGGTAAGGGAAGGTTCACCTGGGCGTCACATCCAACACGGGACGGATATACCTCGCTATCCATCATCATAATATCCAGCTCTGTATCCGCTCCACCATGACGCGCAATCATCGAATCTGTGGTCTTCCCTGTACCTAACAAGTACTTAAAGGAATCCTTGGATGATGACGTAAATGTGTCCCTGATGGTGCTCCCTCCTGTCGCCATGGTAGCGAAGGTCATTTCCCGTTTGCCTTGAGGGGCAGATATGACCTTCTGGCTCCCCCTGGTGGAGAGATTGCTCCTGTGGGGTCCATACCGCTGTGATTGGGAGGATCCAAGATATCCGTGGAGCGGGGGGAGGGGGTGGAGGGACGTGTAGGAGAGCTCCTGTAGGAAAGTCATCATGGAGGATGGCTAGAAATGGGGGAGGTAAATGTAACAGCATCATTCAGAGATTATACAGTTTATATAGCTAGAAATCAGGGAGGCAAATGTAACAGCTTATTTCATTCAAAGATAATAACAGTTTACATAGCAATGGTAAATATATTATATTTAAGTGCAAAAAAAAATCTAGATTGTAAGAAAATTTAATAAAGAAATGGAATCCTTGATTTTGTATTGATGTTTACCAATGTAAACATTGAGTGGGCATTAAAAATGTTATTTTCAAGAAGCCAACACTGTGTATTTATTGAAAACCAATACATGTGAGGTTTTTTAACAATAAAGGAAGAAATTGAAAAAGTTAAAGTAGGAAAGACCATGAAGACTGCAAAGTTAATGGAGAAGAAAAGAAAGGGGGAAGGACTCCTGACAGCAGTTTGACTTTGTTTTAAAATTGAGATATTCATTTGACCCCTAGGTTTTTTGTGAAGAAACACAGCAATCAGTGAGAAGTCAGGTGTATGATACCTCATCCCTTGTGTTCAAAGAATCTCGGGTCAAAGGTCGCAGTAGTTCTACAGGTAGATTGGGTGTCTCCGAGACTCTAAAATCATCCTCCAGTATCCCGAGCTCAGACATGGCTCGCGAGTTGAGATCAGCAAACTGATCGAACATTGTATCTGGCAGGATGCCAAGCTGTATGGATTCCTCGGTCAGCTGACTGGCCAGGGAGATGATGGTCAAAGTCCGTTCTAACTGGACGTCGGTCAGAATCGGGTCAGAGCTGATCTTCTGTAAGGCACTACGTACGTTTTCCAGGGTCCTGTTCTGCATGGAAGACAGATTTTCTTCTTCTAACATGGACTTCACGTTGTTAACAGCAGCCTCCTGGGAAGGAGGGAGTTCTCTCCCTTCAACAGCTCCGTCAGTGAATCCTGGGGAGGTGCTGAGTACGACCCGACCTTGAGCTGGGGTCACGCGAGGGGTCAGCCAGGCATCTTTATGACCGGATTCGGGGCTTTGAAGAAAACTGTGGGGGGAGTGAACAGACTCCCTACTGCCGCCCTCGGATATTTCTTGTATTGGGAGGGCGTACTGGAGCTGAGACTGTGACCTCAATCCACGACCCCCATTATCTAGAGGTCGCGGGGATCCAACAGGGGTCCTGGGACCAGAATGAATTGCCTAAACAAAGTTTAATTAACCGTAATTTCTTTTACATCTTTCTTAACAAGTTAGTTTAAACTCATTAGCTAGGACTTCACAAAGAAAAAGTTTTTGTAAAAATTAAGATTTGCGGAACATTTTCTTTTTCCAGTCAAATGATGAAAATTTTAAATAAGCAACAGCACTTCAACTTTTTTGTTGTTGTTAAAACAGTAAGCACACCCACTAAACTCTGTAAAATTAAATAATTCAAAAGTTGTTCAATTCATGTTTAATAACAACTCCCTTATAGCAACTAAATCAACAATAAATTACCCCTGAATCTACTTTCACTTTTTTAGCTTTCTTTGGTAAGGACTGAAATGAAATCGGTATTATAAATTCTGAATTCAAACACAGGACCAAGTGGACTGTGTACAAAATAGTTTGCTTGATATATACATGATATAAGCTGTCCAGGTGAAGTTTCATGCTCTGCAATTATTTTCTTTTTATTTGTTCTACTCCTTTTTCTACTGTTTGTACTCTGAATAAATGTTTACCTACTGACTCTGTTTATATAAATATGTAAGTATTATTACATCTATCTAACTGTGCCGATAAAATAATAAGTGCATGTATAAAGAGTATCTAGTACATGTACATGTAACATACATGTACACAATATATTTAATTTGAAAGTTGTCAAAATTGATAATATTTATTAATCAAATTCATGGCTTTACTTGAAGCTTGAATTCATATTGACAAGGCTGAAACATATTATACAAAGATAACTGTGAAAAACTGCATGATGTTTTTTATGTGTTCTATGTGCACACGATACATTTTAATGCATAACATGCTAAAAATATTGAGATATACTGTAAAACTGACTGCACAGAAGCCTCATTCAATATATTTGTAACTTAAAACACAAACAGAAAAGTTACAAGTTTATACACAACAACATCAAATAAGTCTGGAGTATTGAGAAGTCTAACATAAGCTATGGTGTGAGCTCCACAAAGGGAGGTAACTTTTACCTGTCCATCGACCAACAGTTTATAATTATCTGACATGGAAGTCTGTCTGTCCAGCTTGTAAGAATTAAATTCATGTCAACAAAAAGGTTCTTATTATCTATCATCATGAATGTATCAATTTAAAGATAAAAAGATTATATTTTGAATGAGTATGTTTTTTTAAATCACAGAATTCTTGACAAATGCTTAAATTTTCGTAATTTTAAATTAAGAAATATTGAATAATATACAAATACATATTCCCTTTTATTTTAATTCAAATTTGTGACCTATTAATCAATCATATCTCAAAAAGTTATTTTTGCTATTTCATGCTTTTTCCTAAAACAACATATTAGCTCTTCCACCTAACTTTAGAAGAAGACTTTAGATCCCCCCCTGTATTTACCTTTCTGACTTCCTCCACTCTGGGTGAGGGTTCCTGGGGTTCCACTGCCGGCGGGGCTGACATGGCGCCTGACGTTATTCTGGCTTCCGCCTACAACATTGAAGGGAAATTTTAATGGCCAGCTTCCTATGTAACAATCTGATACTCAAATCAGGGTTATAGCAACATTTAAGATTTCAATAATTAAAAAATCATTTTTATTGTTACCAAAAAAATATCTTAATCAATTGTACAGTAGAAATTAAAAGCAGACAGAAAAGCAAAAAAAAATATATCAAAGAAATGAAAAAATAACAAAGATATGGATGTTAAAAATTGTGAGCAAAGGAATTCTTCTTATTTCAAACTGCAAAAAAGTGGCATTAATTAGGTGCTGAGAAAAAAGGACCATATAAAAACATACAAACAAAGATGATATGCATACATCAGCTTTAATTCAGCAAGTTTAATATTTTGAGTGAAATAGCAACAAGAAAAAGAGATGTTTTATTATAATGAAGACGATGACTATAATGACAAAGTGAATCATCATGACATTATTTTAATTCACAATGCATTAATTACAGTACACATATAGACATCACAATTTTTAAGTGTCATTAGGGTTTCAAAGTGAATGTCAATGTTTTGCAGTGATTCTTTTTGTCTCTGTAGTTTATATCAATTTCTTGTGACATACAAATGGGACATATCTTGTGGTAACTTGACGGTTAAACACATTGATCTGTGATTTTGAAGTCCCTGTGAGGGGCCTCAGTTATTTGTGCTGTTATTTTTACACCCTGTGGTGTACCTCAGATCTAAGGTTATCCTCCCTGGTACTCCCCCTCCTCCTCATGTGACCTGGGGCAGTGTCCACCTTACGTGAGGCGTCTACATCCTCCAACGTCATCCTCACCTGGGGCTGTGACCTTGTCCTAGAGACGACCTTCTCCTCAAAACCAAACCCAGACATCCTTCTTCCTCCTTCCTCATCAAACTCCTCATCCGAGTATTCCTCATCAGGAAGATTGAGGATTTCTTCCTCGGACCTGAGCCCTCTGGAGGACAGTGTTGTTTTCCTCGATGTCATCTTGCTGTGATTCCTCAGTCCAGTTGTTCGCCTGGACTCCTCAACCACCTCCTCCTCAATGTCCTCCTCATCTTCCGATCCATCTTCCATTTCTGGTTTGAAGCTAAAGTGGGTGCCTTGTCTGGACTGCTTCTCTGAGAGTCGGGATTTTTCAGAGTTGCGAGATTTTCTCAGACTCTGGTGAGTGTTCTGGAGAGATTCTTTGTCGGCGATGTTTCCACGTGAACTCCTTCTTGAGGTTGCCTTGGAGACAGGGTCGAGTTGTTCTACGTCGTCAATCAGACTTTTACGTCTAGACGAGACTCGTCCCTCTGTGCCTGACCGCTCACTCCTGTCTCGTGATATCTCACTCTTATCTTGAGCTGATATCTGGCTCTTACCTCTGCTTGACAACAAGCTCTTATCGCGACTGGACAGTTGGCCTTCATCCTGAGTTGACATTTTCTGACTTAACTCAGATATCTCAGTCTCAGCACCCTCAGGCTGTAAACTTCTCTGAGACGCCCTCCTAGAAAGGGATTTCAGCCCCGACTCACCGTGAGACAAACTCTTCCTGGACAAAGACCTGGATTTCAAGCTTCTCTGTGACTTTGTCTTGTTTCTAGACAGAGGCTCACTGTCGCTATCTATAGCGTTGTCTTCATCTTCTTCATTCGGGTCTGTCAGCTTAGAAATCTCGGTGTAAAGCCTGTCAGACTTGCTATGCAAGCTGGCTTTAGAGAGCGAGGACTTCCGTTTCTGTTCGTCTGTGTCGTCCTCGGATTGGGAACTGGTGGACTCCAGTCGGTTCTTCCTGGATTTCCCTCTGGATAACAGCCAGGGGGCGATGTCTCCGTCCAGATCCGTGGAGGAGACGCGGCTAGAACTGGATTTCTGTCGCTGGGACTAAAAGTTTGTGGCAGCCATAATCAGAACACATTCTTTTCAATATACCTCATCATGTTTAAAAATTTCATAGAGATAAAGATACATTTTGTAACTTTCGTACTGCATGCATATGCATATGCAGAGTATGCAACATTAATGGAATGTCTGATAAAACTTCAAGATTTCAAATTCTGGTAAAAATATTTGGTAATCAAAATGAATACATTATGTAAGATGTACCCTTTCAATTTTTAAGATCTGTTTCAAAATTGAAAACATAGGTTTTAGTAAAACAACCAATAACTTCTATAGGAAGTTGATAGTAAAAGGAAAACCAACCAGATAAAGTGGCATTCAATACTCCTTGTTTTAATAATATATTCATTATTAAATTGAATTTAAGCATTTGTATTTTTACCTTGGCGTCATCTGTCTGTTGCATCAGATTGGACAGTTCCTGGTCTGTTCCCTCGGTAACCACTTGAGGGGGTGGAGACACCTGTTTGGGGGGAGGGGTCACGACCTTGGGGAGAGGCTGACTGATTCGCCGGGTGATATCTGAGGCCTTAGTCTCCTCTTCCTCCTCCTGAAAAATTATTTTTTGAAAATTTAATTTTAAATTAATCTCCACCTTTTCATATATAGCTTGATTTTTAAGCTATACTGTCTGCATCTCTGATATTGTATTGGTACATTGTCAATATTAATCCATCTTTTCCATGGAATACATTTTGTATGACACATTATAATAACCTGATAACATCCACATGTTAACTAAATAAGATAGGAATATAAATTCAAAGTTTCAAATTTTCAATTCTTTTCACAACTAAATCTCACTTTCTGTCTCATTTTCTCTCAATCAGCCCCAAGCCTTGTATGTAAGGAAATTACTCCACGAAAAAACTCATCCTGATCTTGTCACAAATTCTGCCATTCACTCATTACAACCAAGCTACAGGTGTGAAACTACCCCCACCCTACTGTCACTGGACATGTTAAGTATACATATACCTACCGTACTCTGCATAGAATGAGAAATCCTGGATACTCCTTCTAGTTCTTAGCTTCACACAGAGAGAAGAAAAAAAAATCCAATGACACTTCAAATTCTCCTTAGTGTAACTTCTAATCAAACACTGACATAGCTATCCATCAAAAGACACTATGTATCACTAATATCCCCATTACATAACATGCCGTGTTTTCAGGGGGACAGTTCCCTGGTCCCCCTCCTTTTGATTAAATTCTCCAGCTGAGGCTAAATCACACAGATAACGACCGTCTCTCTGTCAAATCAAAGCTTTTTTGTATCTCTCTGTACATTACCATTGACAGGCATCTCCTTGATCTGGTAAGTTTTACACTGTTCTTGTAAATTAGTTTATGAATAACATGGTTTGTTAACTGTTGAGGGATTTAATATCAAGGCCAAGTCATGTTAAATGACAGATTTTTAAAGATCCCCTGAAAGGTTTCATTCCTCTGATAATATACCTTTAAATGAAATTATTACCTCTCCAACCCCCCAACCTCCAACCCCCCTTCCCCTTCTGGACAACTCCCCCTTTCCTGATCTTAACCAAGAGTTATAAGACCTGCAAATCAAATGCTGAAAATAATTTTTAATTTTCCTTTGATAATAAATTCTTTTAATATACAATGTAGTACTCAACAAAGTGAAAGACCACTAAATATGCAAAGTCCGAGAAGCCAAGTACAGTTCAATGCGGCTTTTTCTCTATGTGTAAGAGTTTTGTGGCATGAGATTTATTTATAAGAAAAAAAAATCCTATGATTTGTTGTTAAAAATTAACTTTGCTTGGCCTGATTAGGAATCACCGCCCTCTGAATGCTCTCCGTGCACCCTTTAAATAAATCAGATAGTGACAGACTCTTTACATATCTAGGATACTTTGAATGATCTTGATCGTAGATAATTCTTCTAAAAATCACACTGACGTCCCCATACTTAAATATACCACAGCTCTCCTAATAACAAAATACAAGCCCTGAAGTTCCAACACATATTGCATATCAGAAGATTTTTTTTTTTAAATATGATGACATTCGTCTCATACATACATTTGTAATACCTAGTAAGGTGTTCTTTTTCTGAGTAGTGAATTTTTGCATTGAATATTTATTAATACAAACTATAATTTCGTCTGTGAAAATCATTAGCTGAAGGGAAAATTTAATAGAATTTTAGATTTTTTTTTTTTTACGTCAAAGCTTCACAAAATATTCAGTTACTACAGAAATTGTACAGATAAATTTTAGAAAAATGAAAACTTTAAATTTATTTTTTGTTTTGTTTATTTTACCCACTCATTGGGATTAAGGAAATAAATTCAACAAGCAATGACTCAACAAAAATGTTCTAATATGCTTACTGTATGATTGTATGATTATGCGAAAAAACTAAAAAACTGATTTAACCGCGGCGGGGACAGGTAGGTGATGATTGTATGATTATTCAGTCCTTAAGAAAAAAAAATCCTATGATTTGTTGTGAAAAAACTAAAAAACTGCATCATCAAACTGATCTAAATTTCATAAAATATATTTCTCCCTCTACCCTGGTGTAATAGTATTAATCCACTATCGTATAAAAATTTTAATTGGTTTTGAATAAGATTAACAATGAATTGTAATAGATTAACAATGATCACATGTAACAATGTCACTGCTGGGTATTTCGGTTCAGATCTGCGTGTGTCATATATGACATCATGATGTTAACAACGCATCGAATGAGATCTATAGAACATTCTTCTCTTCTTCTCAACATGCCACACAATTCTTTTTTAGTCTCCATCATTCTTCTTCCCTTTAATACGTACCTGTCATTTTGAGTTCTCTGTCAGAATTTATTTTCATTGACAGATCTTTATACAATTAACTCTAATTTATTTAAAGGGACCCGTCAACACAAACTGTGTATTACAAAACAATTTCCCAAAGTGATAAAAGGCCTATACCCATAGCAAGCTTTTAATTCATTTTGTTTATTATAGATTTTATCTATCGCTATACATGTACTTTGTTATTAAATATTAATTTCATTCCTACCCCTCTGTGTTAAAGCTTTGAATTGCTCAAATACTATACATATATGGTCCAGATATTTCAGCATTGAATTTTAAGATGAATATTAATCTCAAGGTCTAAATTTCTTGAATCAGTTCAGAGCAGAATTTATTTTCTCAAAGTTCAGACTTACAAGAGCACAAAAGAAAAGCTCTAGTCCCTCAACCCAAATAGTTCATTACCAACAGAATTCTGGCACATTTGAGCTGCTCATTTTCAAATGTGTGAATTTTCAATGATAAATTAAAGGTCAAATAATGTACAACCCCAGACTTTCTTCTTACTTTAATCACCAATCCTGTCTCATTTATTTACAACATAATTACTTTTTTTCGGCCCCCCCCCCCCCCCCCCAAGTGGCCCTAACACTCCCTATCTGACAAGGCCAGTTTTCCCTCCCTTCTTTCCCCACTTCTTCAATCCCAGTCATAGATAATCCTTTTGTCCCCCATCTACATCTTCCTTCAAGTCATTCTCTTTAGCCATCTTCTTTTTGCTAGCTTTATCTCTTTCTCCCCTTTTCTAGTTAGTTATGTGACAGCTTTTTCTCCCTCTGCCTCACATTTCCTCCTGTTTCTCTTTTCCTCTCTCTCTCTCTCTCTAAGTTAACAGTTTCTCCTGTTCGTTGATGAATTCCTCTAACTGTGTCATGGCGTCCTCAGCCTCTTTCTCTCTCTCTCCCTCTCTTTCTCCCTCTCTCTCTCTCTATCTTACCAGTTTCTCCTGTTCCTCGATAAATTCCTCTAACTGTGTCATGGCGTCCTCAGCCTCTCTCTCTCTCCCTCTCTTTCTCTCTCTCCCTCTCTCTATCTTACCAGTTTCTCCTGTTCGTTGATGAATTCTTCTAACTGTGTCATGGCGTCCTCAGCCTCTTTCTCTCTCTCCCCCCTCTCTCCCCCTCTCTCTCTCTATCTTACCAGTTTCTCCTGTTCGTTGATGAATTCCTCTAGCTGTGTCATGGCATCGTCTGCCTCTTTCTCGGCTTCTGTCTGCAGCTTCTGGGCTTGTTCCACTTGTTCTATCAAAATGTTCCTCTCCTGCAAAAATAATTTAACAATTTTATCCAAGGCTTATAATCTGGAAGTGCATTGCATTAATCTTATAAATCAATCAATAAATTCATACAAAAACTTGAAGTAAAACTTGAAGTACTTTCTAATAAAACTAAGAATAGATATTAATTAATAAAAAGGATTTGTTCCATCATTTTATTTTGCATTGTACAGAAATTCCAGTGATCTGAAGAATGACGACTTACGGCCTCCCATTTAGACTTGTGTTCCTGGAACTGAGACTTGAGGGTGTTGACCTTCCTCTGGGTTTTAGCCAAGGTCAAGGTCAGCTGCTCCTCTAGCTCCGATATCTTCTGTTGACTCTGTCAAATATCAACAGGGCATGAAGTGTTTACAACGACACATGACATTTTATCAATGAGTGAGAGAGACAGAGATAGAGAGAAAGATTTAGACTGAGGAGAAACAGATAAAGGGAGACAGAGAGAGAGAGAGAGAGAGAGAGAGAGACATGCAGAAAGAGAGAAAAACAGAGATAAAGAGACAGAGACAGAGAGAGGGACACAACGGAAGAGAGAGAGGGGTGTACAAAGAAAGAGAGAAAGAGAAAGAAAGCAACAGATGGAGACAGAAAAAAACAGGGAGAGAGAGAGATAGACAAACACACAGAAAGAGAGAGAGGAGAGATTACATACCAACTGCCTGTACTGTGAGAATCTGCCTGGGATCTGATCTTTGGGTACAGAGGCCTGCAGAAATAGAATTTGATAAATATATCTTTGTTAAATCTTCATTTCCTTAGAACAACATTTACAAAATTCTGAAAAAGCAATATTCTCAATATTAAAACTTAATTCTGAAACTGAACAGAAAAAAGAGTTATTCCCCTTAACACAGCACTTTGTAATGAAATCATTTCAATAGAATCTTGATTTAAGGCTGTATTTGACTCTTTTCAAGAAGATTTATCGCAGGTATAAAAAAAATGTAAATCTTTTATTAATGAATCATTCATAAATAATTGGCTTGGTCTATGAAGACTTTTTAACTTTTCCCTTTTCAAAACTTTTTATATGTTAAAATTCATCTCAGAAATTTACATATTTTGTTATAGGGTCCATGCGATTCATCATATAGTTAATCATAAAGCACAAAATGCCATGGTAGAAACTTGCTCCTTTATTCTTACTGCATTCCAATTTTTTTTTTTAGGAAAAATCAATTTTTGTCTATCAGTTAAGAACTCTTTTCTATTTTCTCTTCCATAATCAAACTATGGAAATCATTATTTCTTCATATTCCCTATAAATTTACAGTGTGACAAAAAAAAGTCAATATTATCTTTGTATCTAATGGTTAACCAAAGTTTGTCACTTGTTATAAAAATGTCCTAATCTCTGAGAGCTCAGTGATTACATAAGGAACATGGAGGGAATGCAGATCATAAATGTTCCCGACAACTTTGAAGTGACAGGGCTATAAATATCACTCTCAGGGCCTCATAGTACAGAAATTATGGTGTGTGATCAATTATTACAAGATAAAAATTGTAAAAAGGAAATGGAAGGTGCCTAAAGATGGGGATATAATTATCATTTTTGTCAGTTCCCCAAAACTCTGCATTTTTTCAAAAATAAAGATTTATGGCATTTTAAATATTTCTTTCAACATTCCTCTTGAAAATTGTCCATCATAAAATGAAAACAATTATGCAAATATGACAATAAATTCCATTGGGAACAAAATGTAATGCATATTAAATTTGTACTGTAAACTGATATAAAGGCACAAAAAAAAAATAAAGGTTTGGAGATTTCTGGTAACTGAATTGACAAAGGAAAAGGACTTTTCTAATGTAAAATATCAAATTTAGAGTTACTGTGTACAGGGTTATTTTCGCCCCATGTTATTTTCGTCCTTTTACATTTGCTTACAAATTTGCCCCATTTTAAATTCGCCCAGTCCCAGTTCTGTTAAAGAATTTATACTTTGTCTTTTGAATTCGCTCCGTTTTAAATTAAATTCGCCCACTTGTGACAAGGCCAAAGGGACAAAAATAAAATGGGGGTAAAACTTTCCCTGTATACAGTATTTCCTCCCTTTTCACTTGCAAGCATTTCTGCCCCATTTAAATGCACCTAGACAAAATTATGTTATTTACATTTGAATTTAATTGCATTTACCCCATTTTAAATTCACCTTATTTTAATGAGGGCAAAAGAGTGAAAAATAAATCTAGCCCAAATCCTGCATACAGTATCAACTCCATATGACACAACTTAGATGCTGAGAAAATTATTCTGAATCAACTCAAGGTTTTGTCAAATTTTGAGTGAGCTATTTGCTGTGTACATACCCAGGATGTATCATCTGTCAACTCAAACTGGTTATCAAACTGAATCTTGACCTCAGCCTCAGGCACGGGGTCAAGGGTCGACTTGTTCCGCTTGGACTGTCGGGTCTCAACATGAGCAGAGGAGTGATCTCCCCCTTCATCCTGGACAGAGGACTCGGCTGTCTCTATAGAAGACAAGAATACTCAATTAAAGTTGAGTCAAAATACACAAGAATACTCAAATAATGCCGAGTCAGAATACAAAAGAATACTAGAATACTCAATTAATGCTGAGTCAATATACATGAGACTCAGAAGGTATTACAGAACATACCAGCCTTAGAACCCTGACTTCAAAGATGTAGACCAGTAAATGTACATGTGTTGCAGCAATAAACTTTTCAAACACAATGTAATAAAACAAGGAATATGTTTTTGGTAATTGGGCTAAACTGTTTCTTGACAGTTTTTATTTTCTGCTGTATTTCATCATACTCATAGGAATTATTTTAACTTATCAATCTTGCACAGGAATATCAATAATTCATTCCAGAAAGATTCATCTCCTCTATCAGCAGTCTAGTCGAACCCTCAAACGGGGGTATACCCCCAAACGAGGGTTTTCCTTCCCTTAATGCAACGCGCGAAAGTCAAGAACGATAACTTTTCTTATTTAAAAAATATATATATTTTTTTAAAATCACAAACATGCAAAAATGATTCGTCTACACCTTTGTTTTCAATTTTAAAAAAATAATAAATTACTTTTCGTTTTTATTTACCTCATTTCTGAAGCACAAAAGTTTGTTTACAGGACAGAGGAAATTCGGACGGGCAATGAAGAAAGTATCGAAAAATAATTAATAACATGTTCATTACACAAAATTTGTAATACCGGGGAACGGAATTATATGTAGTTTAACTTTAAACAAAACATTGTTTGTTTATTCATCCGTTTTTATTAAATTACGCATAAAAAATCTAGTTGTATCAAACATGGTGGTTAAGGCACAGAATACGCTAACTTTGGGAGAGAAAAAGTCTCAATTTTTGCAATAAACATATATTTTTTCACAATACAATCTCTTTAAACATCTTTAATCTATCAAATTTGAGTACATACAGAGCTACGAAATAATCCATCACTTTGCACGAGCATATTTTGTTGACCACACGTTTTTCGGTGAAAACGGCACTTTTTTGAGTGTCTGCGCATGCGAGTACCCCCGTTTGAGGGTACGGATTTCCTCCTTCCGTTTACCCCCGTTTGAGGGTTCAACTAGACTGATCAGAGGGTTGAGTTCAGGTTTTGAAATATTTTGTTACTTTTGACCTTGACAGGTGACTTTGTGATGGTGGGTGTTTTTTTTTTTTAAATTCCAGGTAGTTATGGTCAATGAGCCTTGTTTTGAAATACAATATTTACCTTTGACTGGAGTGGTGACTCATGCCTTGGATTTATTCCAGTAAGAGTTATCTCTCTTATCAGAGGGATGAGGAACCTTAATTTCAGGTTTTGAAATATTTTGTTTAGTTTGACCTTGACAGGTGATTTTGTTATGCTTGTTGGTTTTATTTAATTCCAGGTAGATTTATCTCTCTTGTGATAAGGTCTATGAACCTTAAGGTTTAATTTGAAATACAGCGTTTACCTTTGACCTTGACGGGTGACTTTGTGATGGTGGGTGGGGGTTTGACCGGTGACTTCTGTTTCTGTAGGGGAGGGGCGGACTGCTTGCTGGACTTGGTGCTCGGCCGACTCTCCTAAAAATAGTAACAAGATCAACCTTAGAAAAATGTATACATCAAAGTAAAATTACTGTGAACAAACTTTCCCCTGTGTTCTTCATGATGATGTCAATCAAATGTCAACAAAATTTCAGTTTGCATAAGTTTGTTCTTTATTATGTACCCATAGGAAGATAATATACTCATCAATTTTCTTCTATTTGAGTACATTAACTTATCATCTTCTTGATTCATTTCCATATTAATGCAGTCATTCAATCAATCAGTCACAACAGAAAATTTACTTCACAGTCTCTTTAAAACTATTAACTAATTTTCAATCATCAAAATTTTCCTCAGTGACGCAAAGTCTTTCAAGTACAATTTATTTCAAATATTTGAAATAAAACTCAGAATGACATCAAAAATAATTATTTCCACTCATTTCAATATGTAGACTTGCCTTTGGCTTAATAACGACGAGCTTGTGTTTCATGGTGATAATTCCATTTTACAAAAACATTTCACTTCACAAAATGTGACAAAAATCAGAAATACAGTTTTACAGTCAAGTGAATGATCAAAACCACAAATCACAAATGCAAGTGCTACACTGTCAACAAGCTTAAGGGAGTCACTCCTAAAAGTAAACTCCGAAACCTCTGTTTATTTACAGTTCAAATATTTCATTATTTAATCCAATAAAATCCCATACTAGAAAACAGGTAAAAATTAACTAAAATTCTGCAGTTCTTCCGTAACTTCTCTTCAAATTTCTGTGACAACGGAATATGCTCAACTCATTCATTTGCGTTAGTATCCAACGATAAATTTTTATTGGTTTTTGATAATAATAACGTCAGCGTCTGGATTTTATTACATTTCAAATAAAAAGTCACAACTGCAGAAGATAACTTAGATGAAAGGTGCCGCAGTAATTATCCCTGGTCATTAAAAACACATCTCCTCTATAATGATCAGGCTCAGTCACTCTATGATGTAAACGCGAGGCTCAGAGATAATATTACTCCAAAAAGCATATCCCTTTTGTTCATCAGAAACATGTCTGATTTTTAAAACAACTTCTCTTTTTCAATATCTTTAGCCTCAAGCTGAAAGAACTTCCCTTCTGAATTTCTGGTCAATATTCTTTTTAAGTGACAAAATCAAATTATTTCTAATTTTCTCCCCGTTCCATGTAAAATTAAATCCCATGATGAAATCACTTAGTTTTCCCACCCTAGTTAGAGATTAAGTTTCCCCCTTTTGCTTATGCTTCATAGAGCATCGATTAGAATTTATTGATCATAATAAAATGCCTTAACGTTTCATTCCAGCATCCCAAGCAGTGCATACATTGGATGTGGAGAAAAATTAATATTTGAGGTCATTTTAGCAATGAAGCATTATAATTGTTTACCAGGCCGTGCCAGGAAATCCTTTATCCCCTACCTAATACACTCTGTCTTAAGTTACCATAACAGATTTAAATTGTCATGGTGACAAATTTCTGGATAAAAATTTGGACATTGATTTTTGCAAGTCTCCAGAGAAAAAATATTGAGAAAAAAATTACGAGCATGCAAATATTGACCGTAGACAGGGTGCTGTTGAGGATAAAAAGACGATAAATATTTAACTCTGTAAAAATCTGCCAATATTTCGACATCAAGCACAAGGAAAGCCTAATTGAATTGGAACTTTTATAAAATTAAGTTGCAGCACTGACGCAAACAAACCAAACCAAACACAAAGAAAGGTGACAAAGAGCCGAGACTAAGTAAATATATCGGCAAAATCGCAGGGTTTAATAAAAGTAAAATGCTGCTGATCAACACTCAGTGTAGCTTTCTTCTCAAGTCTGGCCCGGCTTCGAGAAGCATGCCATATTGATTTAATAAAACAAAATGTTTAAAGACAATGTGTCAAAAATATATCCATTATGGTATAATACAATTACTCGGCAAGTTTTAGCTGATATTAAACCTGACTTTTGTAAACTTTTACTCAGCATTGAGACAAATAGTTGTATTGATTTTAAGGGAAAAAAATGCATTTAAAAAGTAATTAATGAAAAATAAATCCATATAATACATGTTAGAGTACCATTACAGTCAGGGATATTGTAGATTTCAGATTAATAAAATAAGTTTTCAATGTAATATTAAAAAGCTTTAATTTCCACAAGTATAATTATCATGTACTTCTATGAACATTCGGGGGGGGGGGGGGGTTCCTCATCCTCAACTAAAATGACCATTTAAAACACCAAAACTTTTTTTTTTAGCTTAGAATAAATTTATTTAACAATTTTATTAAAAATTATTAAATTAAGTTCAAAAAAAATTAATGGACATAAAAAGCAAAGGAAAAAACTTTTACACTAGGTAAGCAAAATAAACTTAATTTTTTTTTCATTTTTGTGCATTTCTCTCTCTCCTTTTTTTCTCTCTTTCTCCCTCTCTTTCAGTGTATGATCATTCAAACTCAAAGTAAAGCATAAATTCCTGTGAATTCCGAAACATACCTTGATTTTTCCTGCAGTTGCCTGGATATGACCATAACAAAATAGATTATTTGTGTACTACAACTCATAATGGAAGCTTATATTTATCTATTTTAATCTCAGCGTTGCAAATGGCTGACATTTAAAATGACCTTGACCTTTGACCTTGACCTCACCTGTTGTGAAGCGTCATCTTCCTGTATCTCTGGTGGCTCTCTTCTGGATTCCGCAGAGTTACCCTGAAGAAATGAAAGTTTAAAAAATCATATTTATCTATTGATGCAACATGTACATTGTACAATACTGAGTTAGATTTTTATATTTATAAAATTTAATAATTGTGCATAATTGTGAAATTGAATCTCAAATATCCATAACAGACAAAGAATTGAAATAAAAGAAATATATTATCAAATTGTGCATAAAATAGTAATAATAGAACAAAGCCAAAAGTATTCTCATAAAATTACATGTTTTCATGACATATAACACTTCTGTTATCAATATAAGTAACAAGTACACAACAACTAAAATGGTTAATAACTGATTTTATTGATCAGGATAGATATTAATTGAATTGCAGCTTAAAAGGTGAATAAAGCAAACAAATCCTTTGAGGTTAATTTACATGCATGTGCACCCATCTCCAACACCAAATACTACATTCTCGATGCCCTGTAATCTCAAACATAAACCACTGACATGAGAACAAGTTTTTTTTTTTTATCGTCTTATAAGTACTTTAAGGTTAATACGGGGATGTGTAGTACAGATTTTGTCTAAAATTGTTCATTAACTTTTCTCTTAGTTTTATAACTGTGCATTTATTGTACAGTAAAACTCGGTTATAGCGAAGTCCTGGGGACCTGTGAATTTACTTTGCTATATCCGTAATTCGTTATATCCATATAACAAATTTGTATAACCATTTTTCTTCAGGTATTACTACCTAATATGTTAGGGAAGCAAATATTACAAAACATATCTTCGATAACTAAGGTTTTATTATGAATTTAATTTTATATACAAATGCTAAAAGTAAATCAAATCAATTCAATTTTTCAAATTTTTTATAATGTTGGACAGTTCATTATAAAAGATGTAAATTACATTATATTTAACCTCAACGGGACTCAACATCAGTTCGCTATATCCATAAATTCGTTATATCAGAGTTCGTTATAACCGTAAAATTTTACAAAGATTTGTTAGGAATTTTGCCGGGGATCCTGAAAAACTTCGCTATATCCGTGAATTCGCTATATCCGTGTTCGTACTAAACAAGTTTTACTGTATAAAGTTGCTTTAAAAAGTTACCACTAACTGAATGTAAACATTATGGTTCACCTTAATTTTCATGGATCTTAAATGCCCATCCTCTTAAGGTTTTAAAGTAGTAAATGAAGGTGAAGACTTGGGACCATTAAGTATGAAATCCATTGGATGAGGCAAAACTTTGAGCAGTTATGATCAATTATTATATAGTTAAAAGACACTGTAAATGCATTTCTGACCAGTGCAGATAATGTACATACAGCTAAAAAAGCAAATTTAAAGTTTATGTGCATAATGTATGTACAATAAATTCAAATTAATGTTTTCAATGATGTTAACCTTTTCATAACCATATTAAGTAAGCTGAGGATTGGTAATGTATTAGATAAAGTTAGTTTCACAGTTAAAGAATCCATGGATTAGTTTGGTCTTTTTTTTAGTCAGTAATACATTAATGGAAAACGGGTTAGTTACCTGTGTCAAAGTTAACTGCTAACTAACAGACAATGGATTAATTAGTCTTTTGTTAACTAGACACAAAATTAAATGGTTAATATTGAAATTAATGGGTTTAATGAGGATTTAGTGTCAGATTGATGAGACGTACTCGGAGTTGAAGCTCGACCAAATTTTGTCGGAGTTTATCGGCTTGGTCCGCGGCAAGAGCAGCCTCTTTTTCAGCCTGTATTACCTGCCGTTCCGCCTCACTGATTTGTTCCTGAAATGTCAGCAGCAACAGTGCAACAACAACCAAAGCAAACACATTGTAACATAAAACATGGCTAAATTAGTGAAAAAAAAACTTAATCCTTGGGGAGTACAAATGGAGAATGCAAATGAAACTAAGAAAAGTGTTTCCATGAAACAAATTAACTGGGGTCAGAACTACACAACTACTTATAAGTTATTATAATTATACATATATCCATTGGCAAGTGCATTTGCTTAGTGCTTTGAGTATAGCAAATTGGGATTACATTGATACATATAAATGGACAGCCTACAGAACCACAATTCAAAGTGTCAAAATATTTATTCCCCAATATAAACACATAAATTATCGCAATTACCCCTAAAATCAATGTGCAAATAGATTTTAAGCACCACACATCACATCTTGTTTAAAAACAACTGAAATCTGAATGGAACCATGACTTTGTAAGAATTACTCAAAACCTCCTGTTTAATGGGGTCAATTTGAGCCAATCAGAGCCTACCTGGTACTGGATGATGTGAAAGGTCGGGGGGTCAACATTGATTGTCTGACGAAGGTCAAGATACTGAACCATTTGGACGGCCATGTTGGAATCTAATACTGTATTTTATCAGAGTCTATATAAAGTTATTAATTACTGGTTTAAGCAAGAAATCTTCCTCTAAAAAAGAAAATTCTTGTACTGTCAGTCCTACTTGCTGGAGTTGTCTCTCTTTGGCACTTATAAGAGTTATCTCTCTTTTTTAAGTGAATTCTCTTATTGCACATTTGTCTCCCTTCACAAAAACATCTACATTTTAACTTTTTCCTGTATATAGTTTTCAATTTTTTTCAATTTTTACCACTGCTGACCACTTTGCATATTACTCTTTTCACTGACATTTTATATCAAACTTCCTTCAAGTTAATGTAAGTGTACATCAGTTTTTTTCTCCTCAGTGATTGTAGAATGTCTTGTGTTCATCACTGTTTATGTCTGTGTATCATATGGAACACCATCAGTCTCAGTCAATAAAATCTTTCTGTTACAAATTACAGTTCTTAAAAGTTAATGTCAGATGCTTCACATCAAACCTTAAAGGCTTCAATTAGCACACACCCTGCTCTTCTTGAAATTTTGAAAACCTAGTAATTTAAAGAGAATAATAAAATTAACATCCTGTTTTAAACACAATTATGATACGTATAAGTTTCCATTTCCATTAAAAACTACATAAAAATCTAATTCCTCAGTATTTAATGTTAAGGTGATGTAAATTTTATTCTTATTAATGAATTTAATTAAAAAATCCTGCTAGTTCACACAAGTAATGAAGTTTGTTCTTATTCCGAGAGTCTGGTCAGAGGGGGGCTATGTCCTTAATATTCATGTAGTAAGTCATGGATACAGCTAACCTTTACACAAAATTACAAATTCAACATGATCAATATTGAGCAAAAACATGATTTTAAACTCTCATCACAATTAAGATACTCTGATTTATGTACATCATTATAAAAGACCACTAGACCTTTAAATCTGAAATTGGTAGAAATTGGACAGAAAATTGCCCCCCTTTCACCTATACCGGTGGTCCTTTTCCCATACACTTCTAAACACTTTACAGAAGCCCAAATCTGTCCCCTGCTTTAGCGTATTCGGTCTGATTAATGACTGTGTATGTAAGATTAGAGATTAAGTACTCCAGATCTACAGGTGAGTTTTAATACACAACTCTTAATCTCTAGTGAAAGCCTCAGATAAACAAGGGATATTGCTGACTTTCACAATTTGATTTCCTGCAGATCAAACATCTATTACCTGAAGTGCAAAAGATTTAATAATTTAAAAATTGTAATAGTACTTGGCACTAAATATCAAAATAACATATAAAGATGTTCCTCACAGGTTTAAAGCATATCACTCTTTTATATAGAATTTGGGGGAATCACAAAATAGTACTGCCCTTTCAATATCATCAGTCAATTAGCTTTATAGTGCATTGTCTTTGAACAAGTCAATGACAAAATAAATAGATTTGCCACTTAGAACTTCCCCTGCTTAGAGACTGTCACATATAAACTGAAACACACCCTAATTCCTTAATCAATTTCAGGTCTGCATTATGAGATCAAAACAATAGCAGCTATTTCAATATAGTACACTGTAATTAAGAACTCTCCAAATGAAAAACATCACTGAAGACACTACCAAGACAATCCTGGATGAAGTACTGTAAACCAATTTTTATTCGCGTGCGAGAAATTTTCGCGAGGTTCGCGAGATCCTCTTCATCGCGAATATTTCTCGCCGCAAACCGGTCCTGAAAGTCTCTGTTGTATTAACAACAAATTCAGAAAAGGTTTTATCGCAAAAATTAATCATCACGAACGAGTGTTCCCCCGGTAAATCGCGAAATAAAGTCGTCGCGAATAAAAGTTGGTTTACAGTAATCTACCTCCAAATCAGAACACTCCCTCAAAAATCGACTCCAAGGTACATCATATACAGCCAAGACAATTAATCCTGAACGAAACATATCAAAAGTCACAAAAGTTTGAATGAACCACTGAACTGCTATTTTTCTCATTAGCAGACAGGTTAATTGGACATTCTACACAAACAGGTGAGTACTTGTCTATAAAGTTAATTAAGGTTCTCTGGCTTTGATGGTTACATTGTCAATTAACTTTATAGATGGAGGTTAACCCACTTTAACAACCGGATCTCCATCAAATCATCGGGGTAATTTTACATAAGGGCAATGATTTCCAATAGCACATAGAGCTTAAGGTGACTTTCCCCTTCCATAACACATAGTGGTTAAGGTAGCTTTCACCTTCCCTAGCACACAGGGCTTAAGGTGCATTTGACCTTCCCTAGCACATAGAGCTTACAGTAGCTTTCAATTTCCCTAACACACAGACCTTAAGGTGCCTCGATCTAACCTTCCCTAGCACATGGAACTTAAGGTACCTTTCCCCAACCCTATACACAGAGCTTAGAGTAGCTCCCCCCTTTCCTAGCACAGAGACCTTAAGATGCCTCTTACCTTCAATCACTAACATATAGAGATTAAGGTGTTTCAAACCTTCTCTAGACTAGTACATAGAGCTTTAGGTACCTTTCCTAACACGCTAAGCTTAAGGTGGCTTTAATAGCTACATTGTACATAGAGCATAAGGTACCTTTCACTTTCACTATCACATATAGCTTAATGTGCCTCTAGCCTTCCCGAGCACAAAACAATTAAGGTGCTTCTAAACTTCTTGAGCAAATAAAGCTTTGGGTACCTTTCACCTTCACACAGAGCTTCAGGTGCATCTACCCTTCCCTAAAACACAGAGCTTAGAGTACCTTTTCCCTTCCCTAGTTCATAGAGCTTATTATAAGATGCCTCTAACCTTTCCTAGCACATACAGCTTAAGGTACCTCTAACATTCCCTAGCATATTGAACTTAAGGTAGCTCTCACCTTCCCTAGCAAACAGAGCTTAAGGTACTTTTTCCCTTTCCATCCCTAATATAGAGCTCAAAGTATCTTTTTACCTTCCCTAGCACATACAGTTTAAGGTAGCTTTCATCTTTTATAAAATATCAAAGGCGTCAATACTCTTGTAAGTGGTTAGGACTTTCCAATCAATTAGATATACCAACTTTTCCAAAACAACTTTACCAAAACTAATAAAAACAACAAGTAATCCAGTCGAGATTAATTGTGCAGAGACAAAAATAAAAAGTCAAGCATTTTCTACCCCCTGCTTTAATTGGTAGACAATACAACTTCCATTAATTACCTCCTGATTATAAAGTTTTCTGACATTAAGCAATTTAAAGTCACAGGTTTAACAGTTTAAGTTCACTAAACACAATAAAATGGAGTATGCCTGCCCAGATATCAGATGACAATCTCCATTGTCTTATCTAGCATATTTATAGATTTAAAAATTCAATTAGATTTAAAAGTCCAAAATCTGAACAGCAAAATACATTTAAAAGATTCAAAAGTTAAATATCATTTTGAATGACACTAGAAATTCAGCCTGATCAGATATCTACATTTTTTTTCATTACAAATATGTGGTAGGAATTAAAATTTGATAATATATGCTTAAATTATGATATGTTAACCCCTCCCCCATCCCCCACCCACCCACCCACCCTGCACACTTAAAGTTAAAAAAAATTATTCCTAGGCAATGTCATTTATAAACTTTGCTTCTGTTGAATCCAGAAGCTTCCCAATAAAATGCAACTGTATATCAAGGACTCTAAGTTCATATTCTTACACATAATAATTGCACTCAGACTGACTCAAAATAAGAGAATAGTTTAGACTCAGGCACTCAGTGAGAGACGCACTCAATGTTTGAGTCCAGTATTCAAAACTTCATAAATGAGAACCTGTCCCAAAAAACAGTCTCTATAAATACTTAAAATTAATTAAATTTTTAAATTTGATAAATGACACCAGGAGAAAAGTGATTAAATACATGTATGTCTTTGATCGCCTTGCATATGTATATGGAAGACAAGGCTTAATTTCTCTATTTCAGATTTCTGCCTCATGGCAAGAATTGATTTACTTCAAACTTCAAGTGAAAAGCAATTTCAATACGTAAAATTAAGAAATTTAAGAAGAAAATTGCCCAAATATATACATTTAACAGTTCCTATCTACAATTCCCATCATGCGATTAGAACTTTTATGTAATATTGTCTCCGAAGAGGTATAATTACGTCAGAAACTTAAACAAGACTGACAAATATCTCTGGGTACTCCAACCATTTAAACATTGACTATCAATTACAGATAAGTTTATCAGAAATAATCTTCCATAGACTCCAAACGACACAAAATCAACAGATCTGAAAAGTCTGCGGCATTATCACGGCTTAAATCCAGCACTGTTATGGACACCAAGAATTACACCACAGATAGGGGCAGATAACTAAACTCCATTAAACTGTTTTTAATCCTATGAGAGAGGAACAATAAGAACTATAGAGTGACACGTTTCTGTATAATGTTTGTCTGTGATAAGTTAGGCAGTGATTCAGACCTTTCCTGGGGTCCCTGCAGAAATAAGTGCTGAAAAATCTCAAGTCCAAAATATCAATGAAAAATATCAAAAGAAGCCCTCAATATAAGTGGCACATTCGGACGTCTACCAACCCCCCACCCCCTCACCCTTTTCAATATGCATCAACTAATAGTAAGGGAAGGGGTGGGGTAGGGAGAAAGATTGAACGGAGCAATATATAACAGGGTTGGTCAAATATTTCCCTTTCCCCAACCCACCCTATGAAAATATTTAGCTTTCACAGACTGAAGGGTAGCCGCTTCATTACTTGTGTGATATGTATGCAGGCACTCTACATTAAATAGAGTTAAATTGATAAAACTTTTCTTAATCATTTTCTCTTTTAACTTTTAGATATATATACCACAACTTGCCAATTTTTATCAATATTTCCTATTTTTAGATTTGAGCAGTGGTGTATTTCAAGCAATCCTTGTCTATACAATTTGGTCACCTGTAAGAACCTCAGTGCAGCAGCTAGAAGCGAAATTGCATGGAAATTTTACAGAAAAATACAGCTTAATGATTTCCTCCAGGTGTTTTCATCAATGGAATTATTTTTTCCTGGTGCAGGTGAAAATTTTGGCATAAATCACTGGTCATTCACAGATGATATTCACTTCCTATTTCTCAGGTAAATCACAAAATTTCAACAAAATTAATATCAAGCTTGTGAGAAGAATCCCACACAAACCAATAACAGACACGCTAATCTTAACACTCCACAATATTTTTCCACAACACACTCCAACAAAAAAAAGGCACAATATCCAATAGACCAGAGAGAGATATGTCAGATAATTCTCCCTGGTCCAGAAGTAATCCAGTCTATAGAGAGAAGAATAAAAATCTCACGTAAAAAGACAGACCAATCAATATTGAGTCGAGTCCTCTTTTTTTTTCCTAACGACGAACACCACGTCTTCAGTGGAATACACTGGGGCTCGCCTATATCTCCAAGAGCGATTTAAATTTTGTATCAGTTTTCAATATGTTCAATTCAAATTCAATAAGTTCATTGAAAAACAGTTAAATCTGGGTTTAAAGCCATTCTTTCACCCCCTCTATATATCTTCGGCTCTTTTTTCATGTTTTGCTATGTAATTTTTTAAAACGCCGAGTCCTATTGCAAGATTTCATTAGTTGTAGCTATGTAACCCAAAAATCCTGACCAAGAAAGGCTTTTCAGTCTTGTATCAATATTGAAATTCGCCTCAATATACCTCTAATGCTGAAAAATTACCCAATTGAAAATCATGGGTCTACACAAACAAGAATTATAATCCAATCACATGTACTGTGGAAGTGGAAAAATATGCTGCATGTACATTTAATTTCACCGTCCTCTCAAAGAATAAATATTGAACCGCAATATCAAAATAAGAAAAGTAATCCCACAGCATTAAACGCACTGGTCCACAGTCTAATAGATTCTAAATGCAAGTCCTTTACGACTAATAGTTCTAAAACTGTAGCTGTTGAATCGTAACACATTAAAAGTCTGTGTTAAATTAATCAACAAAATCTGTTTTCTCCAATTTTACTTGACATTGTGAAAAATTTATTTAAATTTAAAACCACCCTTATTTCAATACTAAACAAGTGTTCTGTAAACAAAATGAGAATTAGGCTCTTCATGCAAATATAGTGTTAAGAAATTTAATGGCTAATTTAAAAGCGTTAATTCTCACACAGAACAATAAGAATGTGTATATATAGAAGTGAACTTTGTATCAACAGAAAATAAATCTTAAAGAACAAATTTATGACATAACCGAATTCAAGGGAACAAGGTTTTAATCAAGCCATGCTTTTACTATCTAAACCTTTGTTTGACTTTTATATTCCTGAATTACATAATATGATTATAAAAAGTAAGTCACAGAGCATTTTAGATTCCCAAGTATCATATAAGCTGTGTGATTGTGTAATAGATTTATTAACAGATCAAAGAAAAATGTTTTTGTTATTGCATTATTTTTGGAAGGGGGAGGGGGTTAGATACTTTTCTTTGAAATACAAATTACCCCGCTATTTAGTTCAAAACTTATGAGGAATGTTTCATATATATGATGATCTTTTGATGTATAGCAGATAAGATACATGTATATATGAAATACATTGTTTTCTTACAAAGGCACCTATAATAGTGTAATCAATTGTACTAAAAGACGGTGTCACTCAGAATTTCAGTTTCTTTTTTTTTTTTAACTTTGACAATTTAATATTTCTCCTTTTTCATTTGCATTTGACTAATTTTAATTATCAGAAGCTGAATTCACTATTTATTTAAAAGGTACATAAGTTCCTTCAAAAAAGTTTTTTCCCTATTAAAAATAGGTGAACTAAATGCACACATGCATCTTTGATATATAAATAATTCAACTGCCTTCTCTAAGCATAACACAAATTTCAGGACACATAAAACATGTGAATGAGTAAGATCAAGTGCCATGTTGTCTTGATCATTGAATCAACATTAGTCAACGACAAACACGGAGCAGTTAGCAAACATTGGCTCCAAACCTGTGTGTATTTGGTCAATAAATCCTGATATAGATCAACACAAGGGTTATCCAAATTTGTACCAAAAATTAACCCTCCAATTAAATGCTGAATAAACTCACTATAACAACTTAAAACAGATCTGGATTAACTGAAGTAGTGAGGCAATCCACTTAAACATGCATCTCATGATTAAGAAATAGACTTAAAATATATATAAGTAGACCATTTTTCACCTGCAATTTGTCTTTGATAATTATGACAGCTAATGCCTAAATATTTTGATTAATTTACGTTACACTAATTTAGCAAAATTAGATTTGAGGACATACATGTATTTTTTCATTTGAATTTTTGAAATATAAACAGCAATAAATTTTATTTCCAAACAAGAGGCCCACGGGCCTTATAGGTCACCTGAGCATTATGCAACATCTTTCCAGTTACAGTGTATTGAATTTGATTCATGTTTTAACCCAGATGCTATATGGCATTCACAATTTTGAAAGAGGCACCATTGATCATCATAACAATACACTTAGCAGTTGCTTAGCTTGGTTACTGAATACCCATACGCAGGGTAGGGGAACATAAATGCACTCCAACTAATCAGTAATATTCAGCAATAATCAGTAGTGCCCCTAACACTGTGACATAAACCCCTGACCTTAGGTCCACACATTGCACAAATTTTTAAAAGGCACCCTTAAAATTGCCTATCAAAAAATTAAAAAATGTTTTATAAATACAAAGGAGCAGATTTCAAACAATTAATTCATTTTCAGTATATAAGTAGGACCCCCCCCCCACCCCACCCCTGACCCTGGGGCCTTGAAATTCACAATTCTGCAAGATTAGGGCCCTTGCTCATCATCACTATATAGGTAGTTCATCTGCTTCATACCCAGAGTCAGAAAAGCAAATTTTCAAAGACTTAATGTATTTTCACTATATAATCAATAGAGCCCCACCCTAACATCAGAACCCCAGACCCTGGGATCATAAAATTCATAATTTTAGAAGAGGCATTCTTGCTCATCGTAACTATGTACTTAGTTAGTTTATTTAATTCCTAGGAGTAGAGGAGAAGATTTTCAAAGAATTCATGTATTTTCACTATTTATAATTAATAGAGCCCCACCCCAACACTAGAACCATTGACCCTGGGGCCATAAAATTTCATCAAGGCACCCTTGTTCATCATAACTATGTACTTAGTTAGTTTATTTAATACCTAGGAGCAGAGAGGAAGACTTTCAAAGAATTCATGTATTTTCACTATTTATAATTAATAGAGCCCCACCCCAACACTAGAACCATTGACCCTGGGGCCATAAAATTCACAATTTTTGTAGAGGCACTCTTGTTCATCATAACTATGTACTTAGTTAGTTTATTTAATACCTAGGAGCAGAGAAGAAGATTTTCAAAGAATTCATGTATTTTCACTATTTATAATCAATAGAGCCCCACCCTAACACCAGAACCCCTGACCCTGGGGCCATAAAATTCACAATTTTGGTAGAGGCACTCTTGCTCATCATAACTATGTACTTAGTTGGTTTATTTAATACCCAGGAGCAGAGAAGAAGATTTTCAAAGAAATAATGCATTTTCACTACCTACTTATTTAGCCCCGCCCTAGCGCTAGAACCCCTGACCCCAGGGCCATGAATTTCACAATTTTGGTAGAGGACCCATTGCTGATTACAATCATGCAAACAGTTTGACTGCTTGATGTCCAGGAGTAAAGAAGAAGATTTTTAAAGATTGCATTAATTTTAGTGGTTTTGGCCCCACCCCTCAGGCCCCAGGGGGGCAGGGATCATGAAATTCACAATTTTTGTTCCCCTTCACCCATAGATGTTTTGTGCCAAATTTGGTTGAAATTGGTTCAGTGGTTGGAGAGAAGAAGCTGAAAATGTTCAAATGTTAACGCACGACGAACGACGGACGACGAACGACGACGGACGAAAACAGATAGCAATAGGTCACCTGAGTTTACTCAGGTGACCTAAAAATCAAAATCACAGAATTTTTTCATAGGCATATAAAAATAAATCATGAAGCAAAATTAATACTCAAAAAAACTTTACTCATTTCTTTTCCATTATCTCTTCCTTTCAAAACAAATTTAATTTTAAAAGATGATTTTCTTGCTATGGATAAAAAAACAAGAGGCCCATGGGCCACATCGCTCACCTGAGAAGCTTTGACCATTCTGTTCTTTACCAGATTTTACTCTTGTTATACATAATGCATCCCCACCCTACCCCACTGATCATAATTTAGACATTTTGAAATCTACACTACCCCATGATCCTTCCATGGGCACATATGTTTCAGCTTTTTTGGCCCAGTGGTTCCAGAGAAGAAGATTTTCAAAGATTTTTCCTATATATTTCTATGTAAAACTTTGATTCCCTATAATGGCCCTGCCCTTCCCCCGGGGGTCATGATTCCTACAATTTAGAATTGACACTACCCCAGGATGCTTCCACATAAGTTTCACTTTTTCTGGCCCAGTGGTTCTTGAGAAGAAGATTTTCAAAGATTTTTCCTATATATTTCTATATTAAACTTTGATTCCCCATTGTGGCCCCGCCCTTCCCCCTGGGGTCATGATTTGAACAATTTAGAATCTACATTATACCAGGATGCCTCCAAATAAGTTTCAGCTTTTCTGGCCCAGTGGTTCTTGAGAATAAGATTTTCAAAGATTTTTCCTATATATTTCTATGTAAAACCTTGATTCCCTATTGTGGCCCCGCCCTTCCCCCGGGGGTCATGATTTGAATAATTTAGAATCTACACTATACCAGGATGCTTCCACATAAGTTTCAGCGTTTCTGGCCCAGTGGTTCTTGAGAAGAAGATTTTCAAAGATTTTTTCTATATATTTCTATATAAAACTTTGGTTCCCCATTGTGGCCCCGCCCTTCCCCCGGGGGTCATCATTTGAACAATTTAGAATCTACATTATACCAGGATGCTTCCACATAAGTTTCAGCTTTACTGGCCCAGTGGTTCTTGAGAAGAAGATTTTCAAAGATTTTTCCTATATATTTCTATGTAAAACTTTGATTCCCCATTGTGGCCCCGCCCTTCCCCCGGGGGTCATGATGTGAACAATTTAGAATCTACACTATACCATAATGCTTCCACATAAGTTTCAGCTTTTCTGGCCCAGTGGTTCTTGAGAAGAAGATTTTCAAAGATTTTTCCTATATATTTCTATATAAAACTTTGATTCCCCATTGTGGCCCCGCCCTTCCCCTGGGGGTCATAATTTGAACAATTTAGAATCTACACTACCCCAGAATGCTTCCACATACGTTTCAGCTTTTCTGGCCCAGTAGTTCTTGAGAAGAAGATTTTTTAATGACCCAACCCTATTTTTGTCTTTTCTTGTTACCCCTTGCGAGGGGATATGTCCCTTCATTTTAACAATTTAAATTCCCCTTCACCCAAGGATGCTTTGTGCTAAGTTTGGTTAAAATTGGCCCAGTGGTTCTTGAGAAGAAGTCGAAAATGTGAAACGTTTACAGACGGACAGACAGACGGACAGACAGACAGCTAGACAAACGGACGGACAAAATGTGATCAGAAAAGCTCACTTGAGCCTTCGGCTCAGGTGAGCTAAAAAAAAATAATTTAATACAAGATTCAGTTCATAAACTCCAAAGAAAAATACGAGTCTCATGAAGTGCATTTTAAACTTCCATGACATTATTTCAACTGCTTAAGATTTTATCTGTAGTTATATTTTTTGAGTATTCAATGAAGAAAAAGTCTAAAAACGAAATGAAATTTACACCACTTCAAATCATTCAATACACACAAAACATTTCCATGCCTCAATTGAATTTTTAAAATGCAAAGAATCAGAAATATATTGTTATTTAAAATTCATCTGATAAAGCATTAAAACCATGAGATGCTAATTTATGTATTTTATTCAAGTTTAAACAAGGCCTTTATTTGTTAATCTGTGCTGTATGTCCGCAACGATGAGATTTAAACAGCACAACACTATAACACACCTATGAGTAAATACTTCTTTTCTAACATCTTTAAATTACATATTAGAATCCTATATTGATTTCAGACATTCACATTTTAATATATCTGTGTAGATTTGATCTCCCACGAACAAACATTCTCGGACAATCCGAGAAACAGAGAGTGACACACGAATCTGAAGATTTTTTCCGTCAAAGATTAAATGAAAATTGTTTAACTGCTAAACCATTATCACTCTTATTGTTTATTCAGATAGACATTACAGATTCTTAAGGGAGACAACTCCTTGTGTGGTCTTCTAAACAAATCCAATCTATCTACCTGTGTCTCACAAATCTAATGTACAAACAAATTATAAAACATAAAATCTTAATAAATAAATTTTATTTAATACACAATGTATTACTTTACCTATATATATTTTGCAGCAATTTTTTTATGGGATTCACAGAAGTTCAAAATAAAGCAATATATCTTGGCTGATGAACCACACTGATGATTCCAAGCACAAAGGCAAAGAAGATTGTTTGTCTGTTGAAATGTCTTCAAAATTCTATTAATTAAGATATCTTGCAGTATGTTGAATCATCGAATTTAATATTATCATTTGAAAGAATACTTATATACATTGATAAAAGACAGTTATCACTTATAATTCAATATGGCCTCTACTTTTAAAACCATATCCTTACACCTCACATTTCATAAATTTGCTGATTGCATTTTCTTACTAAAATTAAATGCACTTTTAGTTAATAACGGACCATTCTCTAATCAGATTTACTGACTCTTGACAATGGAAAGTAGATTTAAATTGTTATTATAAGTGGGTTACTCTAACACCTTTATCATTCAATGTCATTATAATTCTTTATCTGACCACTTAATATTTAACCTCTGAATTGACATTGCAGACAACAGTTATGTATTTTTGTGGCTGCATGAGAAAGTCAAACCCTAGCTTACAGAAAAAACTAATAGAAACTTATAAGTGTTTTATAATCCACTTATTAGCAACTTATAAGTCACTTATAAATTTTGAAATTTATTTATAAGTGTACTATAAGTCAAAGTAAGTATAAGTGAGGAACGGATTTCGTTAATACTTCACTTATAAGTAAAGATGAGCTACATATCAGTGAATATTTCACTTATACCTCACTTATAAGTGAAGATCAGTATGGTATGAGCGAAGTATAAGTGTGGACTTAGAATTTTTACCCTATACTAGACTTCTATCAAGGAGCATTATGGGTATTCAAGGTAGCGAATCAGAGAGTTTGTCTCTGCAGAGATCAGCAACAAGAATTTGAAACCAAGTTTGTGTCTGTGAAAGGATGTTGGAGATTTTAGATTTATTTTGAGTATGCCTTCACATCAGGTACAACAAGTAGGTTCTATTTACATCATCTCCCTATTTTAACTTCCTTTGCCTGAAATTTTGAGTCAATTGACTAAGTTGCTTTCAGATTTCATAAATTTGAAGAAGCCTCAAGGTCATTAAATCTTGTTGCCTTTTTGTTCAACATTTTTGTTTGTAAACTGAATTAATATGTTAAGTTTGCATCATCAAAGAAATGTCATATGAAAGTGATTTTTTCCATAAAATTTTTACTTGATTATTTCATCTAAAGTGCAGATACATGTGTATATGTAAAAATAGCTTTGAACATATCATGCAACCCCAGCATGGTTGGAAGTTCTGTTCTAAATTAAGATCTTACAGGTAGTGTTGTACTACACTTATAAGTGACTTATAGATGACTAATACTTGATAAAGTATGAAGGGTTAATGCTTGACTTATAAGTCACTTATAGTCACTTATAAGTGACTCTATTTGCATAAAGCATAAGTGGCTAATACTGGCTTATAAGTCACTTATAGGTCAAGCAGCTCATCTGCATATAAAATCCTCATGAGTAACATATTAGTCACTTATAAGTTAAATGTATCAGTGATAAGTGTAAGTCCAGAATAAACAACTTATAAGTAAAAGAATAAATCACTTATAAGTCACTTATCAGAAATTTCTGTAAGGGAATCTAGGACTAGGCCAAAGGATCATTAAGTTATGATAATAATTTATAGAACCTAATATCAGATATTAATTTTAAATATCGAGTTTTATTTAACATGAGTGCTTCCATTTATTTCATTTTTTTTTTTTTAAATAAAATTCAAATTTAAATGTGGGATGAAAATTGTTGCATCACTATCAAAAAATTATTTCAAAAGTTATAGAAATTTGAAATTTCCATTGACGTAAAATCCACCTGTGACGTCATTCTTTTGTTTGAGCGCTCCATTACTTTTAAGGAATGGAGAGTTGCAAATTACATTGAAAACGGAATTCGTTATGGTCTTATTCTCCTTTCCGTGCCTCTTCCAAGGAAAGAACTTAGAAAATTTTAGAGAAGAGTTTTAGAAAATTGTAAAGGTTAGTTTTACAATAAGAAAATTAGATCACCCATGATGAGAATCGAACCCAGTACCCTCTCCATAGCAGTCCGTAGCTCATTTCACTGAGCTAACGAGGCTGTTGAGAGACATGGGTTTAGATTAACTTCAGTACATTACTTTTAGTTTTTCTTTCTATATTATATATAAATAATACTTCTTATATGTAAAAAATATTTTCAATGTATCATATAAATATTCTTTATTATATATTAACAAACAATAAAAACAAGCATTCAGAAAGGCGGATTTTACGCGGGTTAATATACTCGTAGCGCTACTCGTACATTAACCCTTACTAATAAGTTGGACTGTTTTGATACTGTTCAATCGGGCAATTAGTACCAGTTACCTTTTTCAAAAATATTAACTTTCTAGCCTCCTAGAATACTGTTGTCAACAACATTCAATAAAACAGAGGCCATGCTCAGTAACAAATTACTATAGCTGTAACACGTCAACCCCACTGAGTGAGACAGGACATTGGTTTATAGAACTCTCCCTAATGTAGTTACTGTTCTGTACCATTTAAATCTATTGATCTCTGATTATTATTACCAGCACTTCAACTTGTTGGATGGGATTATGAAAGGTTCCGCACAAAGAGAGGCTTTTGTGAAGAAAATCAGACGATTTGGGATCGATGGCTGTTTTAGTTGTTTTCATTAATAGGCTTTAATGTGGCAGAGCTTAGAATTCAAAGGGAAGTAAATGCTACCGAGATTGGTCAAACAAATGCAGAGTGCCTGTTCTTTGCAATTTACACAATTATGTAGGTACTATAATCAATCTTGACTATAAACTATGGAAGAAAAAAAAACACAAAATAATTCTTAGTTGCAATAAAAGACTAAGACTTCATGTACTGTACAGCATATCTCTTGATATAAAGTTGCCTTTTACTAACCATTGTCTCAAGCCACGGTTCGGAGTCCTCATATAGCTTTCTCCTACCCGTGGCTGCTTGATCACAAAAAGTGTTGTAATCTTGAACATTTACGCCTTTCTACTGTGATGTCATATATTCAGTCAATGACAAGCTTCGTTTCCATCGCAATTGAAATCAACAATTTACATCAGCAGTATCTTGTACACTGAGATTGGGTATTGGAAGGTTGCATCAAAGTTCATTTATCAGATAATGCTTTACTCGCATTTGTAAATATTGTAATGAGCTACGAAATACTCTCTTCTCATGCAACCACAGTCAGAATGGGGATGGGGGTCGTACATTATGGCCGTGGTTTGCGACGATGTTTACTAACACAAAATCAACCATAAGTCTCTGTCGAGACTGAAGCTCTACTGGTTTGAACTTATAGCAAAGGAAGAGAAAAGTACTTAAGCAGCTGGGATTTGAAACTAAATAGAATAATGATCGTTGATAAAGTCTCTTTAAGTTTATGTTCTTAGTGTAGTCTACTTGTGTGCCAAGTTATACTGAAATCAGACCAAAACTGTACGAGGAGTAGCATTTTGAAACAATTTTACAGACATTTCTATTTTTAGTAACCACGGCAACACCGTTCATCAAAATTAAAATTCGATATATAGAATTATGTATCTTAGTGTATTCTACTTATGTGCCAAGTTATATTGAAATCAGACCAAAACTGTACGAGGAGTAGCATTTTAAAAGTATTCACAGAAATTTCTCTTTTTAGTAACCACGGCAACACCGTTCATTGAAATCAAAAACCGATACACAGAATTATGTATCTTATGCCCTGTTCACACGACGAGTTTAATTCGCAGTAAATTAATGCGAAGTAAACTAATGCGAATCAAATTAATGCGAATTAAATTGCGTTCACACGACAGCTAATGCGAAGTAAACTAATGCGAATTAAAATTTTTCTTCTACAGTCAGGCGTCAGTAAGTCTATTATGACGTCATTTGTAAATCACGTCATGTATGCAGAGCCATCCTTTGATACATCATGTAGTGGCTACAGGTATTCATTGATTTTAGTGATTCACATACTTTCCCTCAATTTTTGAACCAATTATAGCACATATACCTATATATAACCACCATCACGTGTTCTGTGACTTAAATCTGACCTTACGCATGCATCAAAATTTAATTCGAATTAGCTTCGCTTAGCGTTCACACGGAGCTAATGCGAAGTAATTTAATGCGCAGTAAATTAATTCGAATTAAACTAATTTGCATTAAATTCTCCGTGTGAACGCTAATCGAAGCTAATTCGCAGTAACTTTACGTTTAATTCGAATTAAACTCTCCGTGTGAACAGGGCATTAGTGTAGTCTACTTGTTTGCCAAGTTATAATGAAATCAAACCAAAACTGTAGGAGGAGTAGCATTTTGAAAGAATTTCACAGAAATTTCTATTTTTAGTAACCACGGCAACACCGTTCATCAAAATCAAAAACCGATATACAGAATTATGTATCTTAGTGTAGTCTACTTGTGTGCCAAGTTATACTGAAATCAGACCAAAACTGTAGGAGGAGTAGCGTTTTGAAAGAATTTCACAGAAATTTCTATTTTTAGTAACCATGGCAACACCATTCATCGAAATCAAAAACCGATACACAGAATTATGTATCTTAGTGTAGTCTACTTGTGTGCCAAGTTATATTGAAATTAGACCAAAACTGTAGGAGGAGTAGCATTTTGAAAAATTGTTTACAGACAGACAGACAGACGGACAGACGAACGGACGCCGGACGCATTACTATCGCATAAGCTCTTCTGGTCTCTGACCAGTAGAGCTAAAAATCAATGTGATAAATTTAGTTGAAAATGGCTATAAAGTTTTCTAGGGAACAAGTGTCATAACTGGGAACAAATTAAGTTTTAAAAACCTACAAAAAGATGGAAGTGTATACTAGACATTTACGCGATACATATCATTTACAAAGGAATTCAGAAAATTACAAAATTTGGAGAAATAAAGTGACACAATTAATAGATCAAGCGAAATCAAAGTATTACAAATCAGCAATTGAAGAAAGCTCAAGTCCTAAAGAAATGTGGAGTTATTTAAACCATTTGGCATCTAAATCCAAAACTTTTACACCTAGCCGTATTACACAAAATGGTTTAGATTTTGTAGATCTAGATTTACAGGATATTGTTGATATTTTTAACAAACACTTTGAGGAAATATCCTGTAAATTATTAGCAGATATGTCAGTACAAAGTTTTGATTCAGAATTATTAAATCGATATACAGAAACTAAACTAGGGAAAGAAATTTTTTTCAGTATTGATGTTCAAAATAACTGAATTTGAAGTATTGAATATGTTGAATACACTGGATGTAAATAAGTCAGCCGGTATAGACTTTATCAGACCTCGTCTTCTAAAACTTTCGGCAAATGTCATATGCAAATCTATTACACATCTTATAAATGCTAGTATCACTAATGGAGTATTTCAATCCAGTTTAAAACAAGCAAAAGTCACTCCTATTTTCAAAAATGGCGAACACGCAGATCAGGGGTTCAAATTTTTTTTTGTCATGGTCAAGTCCAGGACTTAAAGAGTAAATTTTAGGCAAGTCCGAGGAAGAAATTTGAAAGTCCATATTTACCTATACATCATTAAATTTATGTTACTTATAATTTATTTTCATTTGTTGCATTGAATGAATAAAGACTATATGTATTAATATATGTTTTATTTTTCCTCCATAAACTGTCATATAGTCATACATGAGTATTTCAACAATACCAGACTGATAGATTATTGGTACATTACAATAACTTTTACAAATACTCACTACTGAATAAACCATCTGTTACAATAAATAGCAGTTAGAATGTGCTGTAAGTCAAAGCTAAAACCAAAATTTAAAAAAACTAATTGCCGTTTGTCATATAGGAGGAAACATGAGGAATTGCGTAAAAGCAAGAATCTAACCGCAACGGAAAATAAAAAGACGGATTGTATTTTCGAAAAGTTGGTAATGTTTTATGGGTATTTTAACGACCACAAACCCACATTTTTACTTAATACATTTGAGAATTTGCTTTATTTTTAGCTTTACGATCATTTTTTTAACTTAAAAAATAAACATAAACAAAAAACAGCCAAGTCCCAGGACTTTGGCGAATTCTAAATGCCGAGTCCGGATCCGGAATTTGTAAGTCCGGGACGTCGGGCTTGAGGAATTTTGAACCCCTGCAGATCCAGGGAACTACAGACCGATATCCATTCTTCCAACATTATCGAAATTAGTTGAAAAACACATAGCAAATCAAATACGTAACTTTGCCCCTAACTTTGATCTTTTATTTAAATCACAATCTGGATTTCGAGAACTTCATTCATGTCAAACGGCTCTTACAAAACTTACAGATAATTGGCTACAAGCTATGGACCAAGGAAATCTAGTAGGCATAACTTTCATTGACTTTAGCAAGGCATTTGATTTGGTTAATCATGAAATTCTTATAAGTAAACTTCAATCATATCACTTTGATCAAATGGCTATTAAATGGTTTCATTCTTATTTAACCTCAAGGTCTCAGTGTGTAAAAATAGGAACACATTCCTCTGATTTTTTGCCGTCACAGCAGGAGTGCCCCAAGGATCTATCTTAGGTCCCCTATTATTTTTATTGTATATAAATGATCTCCCTTTACATGTAAATAGAACAGATATTGATATGTTTGCCGATGATGCAACCTTGCATACATATCATAAAAATATAGAAGGTATTGAGAATGCCCTAAACTTTGATTTGTGCGAGATTGAAAATTGGTGTTCCAAAAATCAAATGGTGTTAAATACCAATAAGACAAAATGTATGCTTATGTGAACTCAGCAGAAAAAATCAAGAATAGATTCACCTGAACTAAATTTATATACTTCAAACAAATTAACTGAAAATGTTGAATCTGAAAAACTTCTGGGAGTGCATATTGATGGTTCATTGCCTATAATCACCATATTGACTCAGTTTGTAAATCTTTGACATATAAATTATATACCTTACGCAAAATTTAAAAATTCCTTCCCTTACACACAAGAAAACTATTCTATAATGCATACATTCTGCCCTCTTTGAATTATTGCCTAACTATTTGGGGTAATTGCACCAGGTGCTGGCATAGATAGAGTTTTTAAATTGCAAAAAAGGGCAGCTCGTATTATACTAGATGTGGATTATGATGCCCCTTCACTACCATTATTCGAAAAACTTGGATGGCTGACTATTTACGAGTTGATCGATTTTCATAAATATATATTACTGTACAAAACACTTCATGGTATGGCACCTACTTATTTAAGAGACTCTTTTGAATTTATTTCTTCTAATAATTATGTTCTACGATCTGAAACAAACTATGACCTTCATCTACCGAAATATCAAACAAATCAATTTAAAAATTCTTTTCATTATTCCGGTGTTCATTTATGGAACAAATTACCTTTGTACATATGTTTTTCACAGAATTTACACACATTTCATAAAAATGTAGAAAAATTCATAATAACGTGCCGCAACTAAAATCTCCTGAAATCTATATGTACTTGTATTTTTACGTCATGTTGTATTATTTATTATTGTACAATGATTTTATTATTTATTATTGTATTATTGTGAACATGCTTAGAGGGCCCCGAGGAAGACTAGTGCATTGCACTAATCGGGTTACCCTCTTAAAATAAAGTATTATTATTATTATTATTATTATTATTATTATTGAAATATATTTGGAAATACCTTCTTAGGGCATTGAGTCCTTAAGGTACATTTCAGCTAAAACCCAGAGCTGCCTGTTTAAAACTTTAATGTTTAAGGTTTACTGCCCCTCTAATAAGAAAATTAACTCTTATTGGGTTAAATGACTTTCAAAATATTCTTGTTAAAGGTCATTCTTTATTTAATTTTGTCCCATAAGGTATGTGCTGAAATTTTGTGAATTTTGGTCCTGTATCTCTTCAATAGAGAATTTGAATTGAAAAAGCAGCAAAATTTGTAAAAATTGATGCCTTATATTACATTACTGTACAAAAAACTATTGTACACCCTACATCAACAAGACTTACTGATCAGTCATCTACTTTTGAATTTTTAAGATCCATTCAAATGTAAAGATTACAAAGTCAGTTTTCAGTTAATTGAAATTGATCAATTTTAATCAACCTGCATGCAAAGGATGCTACATGTAGGAATTTAATGAACAATCAAAATCCTGAATAGGGTATTTTTCATGGACCTGTATGAAATGGATGCTAGGCCCTGAATGAACACTCACAATTTTGGAATGCTAATTTAACTTCACCTCCTTGAAATGAATTTTTTGCCCTGAATGCTCACCCACCATCTTGAATATGGTTTTAATTGACTCACATGCAATGGATCCTACACCCTTAATGAACACTCACCGTCTTGCTCTTTCTATGGAATATTGGGACAGAGGGTCGTTGGATTGACCCCGTGACCTGCTGGGGGTGTAGCTTGTCCACCATTAAGACCCGTGATAGGTCTATTATATGTACATACTCTGTGTCCACCGGTATAAATTGGTCCGAAGAGTCTCGCACAAAACTCATGATTCACAGTGGTCAGTAAATTCTCAACTCAAGATCTGATGTGTTTTACATTAATTTCTTTTTAAAAGGGGGGTGGGTGAATGGGTGCAAAAGTTTAGATTTTATGAACTGGTATTGCTGCTGTGTTTGAAGAAGTTGTTGCAATTTCCTAGTCTTAATTTCCAAATCACATTAATAAGTATCACATTAGTGATATCTCAAAAGTATTGCACTATCTCAATAGTTATCTTAAAAGTATTGCACTATCACAAAATCCTCACATTCTCTCAAAAGTATCACAATATCTCAAAAGTTGTCTCAATAGTATTGCATTATCTCAAAAGTAGCACATTATCTCAAAAGCATTGCACTATCTCAAATATCCTCATGATGAATAAAACAGCTTCATATACTCCAAAGTCAGTAATTAAATTCACTTCTCAAACTGAATGCCAAAAGAATATATTCCACAGTTTTCAAATCTTGGACAAAATCCGAAGTTCCTAATTGATTAACAACAGTCTGGTTTACTTCTCCAAACTTAAACCCAGTTTAATTCATTAAAAATTCATGAAAATGGTTCAACAAATAAATCCATGTTTAATTAATTTTTACACACTTTTCTGGCCTTTATCTAGGAATTACAATCACTTAATGAATAATTAACTTGTTTATTGAGTGTTCACTTTTCAGAGTCCCTGGTTGTTTTTCTAATATTCCCATCTCATTTTTCATCAATATTTTTAAAAAATAAAATTCGTAAATAAAATAAAATTACTCCCAAGGCACATGACATTTAAATTTCATCACAACATATTTTTATCTCAATAAAGAAATTTTAACCCTCCTTAATTTCTACAACTCCCCTTGGACTAAAAATTTCACAGTTCACGATTAACTTAATCATATAGGCTTCATTTCAGTCAGTTAATTCATGCCCCATCAATATAACAGGATATGCCGCCTCTGTATAATTATAACAATAGCAGATCACTGATCGCCAGGAAACAAAAAATCAAATATTTATCCACCATTGAAACAATCATTGCTAGGCCGTGCCCTTCTGAAATTTCTACAAATACTCCAGATCCTTTGTTTGTTTGAGTGGTTGCAGACTTATAGCTATCATTCAGAGTAATTAAACAGTGTTTGTTAATTTTTATGTTGGATAATCAATGCAGTTTTGAAAACTATTTGTTGAGTGTACTTTTTACGATTCTTTAATTTCTTTTTTCAGATCACATCAATTACTATCGTGTAAACCTCCTCAAAATTAAATTTATTGATGTTCTAACATTTTTTTTTATTCAATATTGCTTCCCAGTCAATTACTGCTGAAACAAGACACCTAATCTATATACAGTGTTAATTGTATAATCCACCTCTGAGTAATCTGTTTCATTTTGAACTCTGACCCTGATCAATTGGTTTCATTGTAATTTTCATTTTTTTTTCTAATTTCAAGCATGAAGAATAAGTTTATTTCATGTGATACAACCAACACATATCAGTAAATCTGCAAAAAAAATACAAATTGTAGCTTTTCTTACAACTAGCAAAATACAAATTGATATTATCTTCAGAATCCTTTTTTGAACAGTCAAGTAAATGCAAGCAGGATATCTCTTGCATGGTATTAAAATATAGTTCTTCTTTTCTTAAACATTGTTCAAGTTTTTAATTAATTTGTGAAAGTGATATCCAAATATTAGCTTAGAATGCCCTCTCATTGGGATGTTGTGTTAAGTCAGAATTTTGCATGCAATGCTGCAATATTTACAATTGCAGATGTCTTTCCTTATATACCGGTAAGAATGCTAATAAAATTGAAATTCAATTTTCAATGACATGCAGTCAGTCACATGATCAGACTTTCTTGCGTATGGAAAGCAAACTGCATGAGCAATTTGGAAAGTTTCGACTGCGACGTCACTAGCTGCAGATCTGTAGCTCTCCGAAAAAAATATTGATAGACCGGAGAGCTACAGTGCCACCCATTGAAAAAAATGTATATTTATTGCGCACAAAAAAATGCGCTCGGTTTTCGATTTAATTTTCTATGTTTTTAAAACTGCAATCTCAAAATATTACTAACCGTATGTTCCTAACACATTCTTTCGCTGTTTCCAAAACCAAACATTCCTCATAATTGTTGTTAATAGTCCTCCTGATCCTGATATTGTAGTCATCGAACATTTCGTTTATCTAAACTGCCATTTTGGTTTCAAAGATAATTCGGTCCAATATGCTTCGTTCAGATGTCAACTACGAGAGTAATTGATAAAGGAGAGAGGAATTTTTTGGAATCTTCCCTTTTTTGCAGTTGAGGTAAGAATTTGGAAGAATTAATCAAGAACCGAGCGCATTTTTTTGTGCGCAATAAATATACAGTTTTTTCAATGGGTGGCACTGTAGCTCTCCGGTCTATCAATAATTTTTTTCGGAGAGCTACAGATCTGCAGCTACGACGTCAAATGACGTCGTAGTAACATTAAATTGCATTTCTAAATCAAAGTCAAAATGATGCTACATTTCTTTGTAACATGAACGTAAACGTAAAATATAAATATAAGAAATAAGCTTTCATTTTTTAGTTTCATTGGGGTATGACATGAAGTCGGTACGTGATCAAATCTACTATAACGCCCTTCATATTATACCCCAATGAAACTCTAAAAATGATATCTTATTTCTTAATTGTTCCTTTTTTTCACTGTTAATTTTTTTTATATGATCAGCTGCTGGCATATCCATGGATTTTCCTGAGAAATGTTACTGAGAAATCCTATTCCTCCCCCTGAGTTATGTCCCCTAGATTTCCAAACACTACATGTGTTATGCCCCCTAGAATTCTTTAGTTCTGCATGAGTTATGTCCCCTTGATTTTCATAGCTCTACATGAGTTATGTCCCCCTAGGTTTCCATAGCTCTTCATGAGTGATTTCCCCTAGACTTCCATAATCCTACATGAGTTCTGTCCCCTTATTTAGCCCTGCATGAGTTATGTACCTTACCTTTGTTTTCTTTAGTTCCTCCTCAAACGCTGCCTTCATTTCCGCCATTTCCTCCTTGTGAGCATTAGTCAGGGCAACCACCTGCTGGTCGTGTAATTTCTGCCAGTCTAAAAATAGTAACAAGACTTTAAATAAAGTAACAAAACAACCATAGATCTGTATAATAAGAATATAAAATTGTCACACCCGCCACAAGCCGTATGTATTGATTAGGCAGAGGGAACATTCCCCTGTCATCATAGAGAAACAAAGTTCCTACTTACCCCTCTGTGCCTCAAACAGACTGGATTTGTTGGTGTCTACCAGCTCCTGGAGTTCTGCTAGTTTCTTCTACAATGTGTGCATAATACTTATACAGGACTTAATGTTTTTAGAGACAACTCAATCATAGAATGAGGAGACTGATATTTTATCTTTATATTATGTATTATTATGCTTCCTGTCAGTTTGTCTATATAACCCATACCCTACTATTCTCGCATAGTGGTCTAAGGATTTATATAGCGTAAGCATACTATGCCGAAATAGTGCACGGCTTTATTTACTGAATAAAATTCTTCCATGCACTCACCGGGAATCGAACTCACGACCCAGAGGTTGCCAGTCCGATGCCTTATCGATTACGCCACAGAGACGATCACTAAGTATATGAATTTTATTAAATATATAAACTTAATTTATACAATTGACACAAGAAAGGGAAAATAGACAAATATTATTTGAAAACAGTTATATTTATTCTAAGGAATCTTAGATAAATGTGTACAACAAAGTTTCAAACTAATTACATACAGATCGTTAGATGAATTGATACCATGGGGTCATTAAAACGCTTTTTATATAGCGCTTGATTGAAGGATGTAAAAGAAAATTATCAATGAAAATCCACGTCTGTAAACAAATAAGTCTTACTAACAAAACAGAAAATAAAGATGAGTATCTTTGGGACAGAAAATTCTGACTTATTTAGAGAAAATACTAGTAACCAAAATAACTAAGCATGCAACCAATTTTAGCATGAAGATTTTGAATGAGTTCTTGCAAGTGCGCTGAATTAGCACCGATATTTTCAGGAAAAAGTCAAATGGATTGCCGCTTAAATAATTACAACAGTCAGCATAATAATAACAATAGTGTTGCATTATGCATGTACTATGCCTAAATAGTAGGCAGGGTTTGACACATAGTGCACTCGCCTCCGGCTCGTGCACCATGTGTCAAACCCTGCCTACTATTTAGGCATAGTACATGCATAATGCAACACTATTATATAAATATCATATGAAAAAATCTTCTTATAAAATGAATGATGCTTATTAAATTCATGAACTCTTTCTGATTTAAATAAATATTTATTATAATATCCTGGCCGATGGTGAATTGCTACTGATAAAATACAATACATGAATCTTCCGAAATAAAGAATTCTAATTTCTATGATTAATCTAATGCACAAAAAATCAAATCTATATACCACAAATAAGCACATGTACAGTTAACAAGTACATCTTTTACTTTAATACCCCCTTCCCACCTGTCACTCAATATTCTTTCCAAACTGAGACATACAACAATTATCAAACTTAAGATAAATAAAAAGCAATGAACGAAAACTAAAACCAAAGCAAACCCAACACCAGCAAAAAGCAAAGAATCCACAAATCTAGGCCAATATACTTTATGTGAACACCATACTATTTTTCTGAATATTTCAAATCACCTTTAGGTATTTTTAGTTCAAATATTATGAAGATTTTTTTCATATTGGTAGTAATGTGCTCCACTCAAAACAAAATTGGCCTGAATTGATTCTACAGAACAGCCAAACAGAATAAAAAAATCATGCAAAATTTACTTATACAGTGTTTGAAAAAATAATAGAATTAACTCATTAAATTTCAAAAATTACGAAAAGGGACCATTCCTCATTGTTGGATTCCCATGAGTGATCTCGTCTTTTCCTCATCATGAGTAAACAACGACCATTCTTATGTGTACATGTAAATGATGACCCTTGAGAATTTATTTCTTACACAGAAATAATGAAACAATTATTTTTTTAAACACTGTATAAGAAAAACATATGAAAATCAAATAACAGAACTACATTTATTTCAGTATACTACCAATAAAGGTCAAGAGGTCAAAGGCCAACAAGGCAAAAGCAAATGTCATCTAGCAAAGTTAAAAAAAAAAAGGTAGATGAAGCTAGTTACTGAATCTATAATCCTGTAGTATAGATAAAGCAGAGAGAATGCATCCATGCTAAAGCTAATTAATAAGTTAGAAATAATGGATGTTTCACATAACCATTTTTATATATATGAACAAATACAAAACTTTTCTCACTTGGGGAATTATTATACATGTATATTATTAAGGGTAAAATTATTTGCTTTAACAAGAAAGCATTTATGCAAGGCATTTCCATTTTTTAACTGAATATTCAAATTCATGGGATGTAATGGTCTTCAAATGGCAAAGTAATATAAAAGCTGGTAAGTAAATCTTCATAACTATTTTAAGCTAAATGTAAATGAAATTTCATTAACATGATTAAGTTAAAAAACAATTAATCTAGCATGAAATAAAACCACATTTACCGGGACTATAGCCTACAACAATTCAAATACCTCACTGAAAGCATTTCAAATGATATATATCTGACACGTACAAAATCTTATAGCCGAATTAAGCCTATAAATTAATTTTGTTGCAACACAATTGTAGCACAATATAATTATGGGAGAATTTCCTGTCAACATGCCCTACGTACCTTCATCTCTTCTGGCTTTGTAAGAGAAGCAGTCAAAAGGTTTAATTAAAACCTGATATAGTTACGTAATTTGTTACCTTTCACTGGTGTTTTGTTTTGTGTTTTATACATATACTATCAATTAACAATTTCATCTTTTATTTGTGAATTTCATTCACTTTATAGCAAATGTTCATAGACTGTGTAAATAACCTATAAGACACAGTTAAGTATCAATTTAATTTCTTTATCTACGGATTAAGAAACATGTGTCAAAAATCATTATACTTCGGATAAATTTCAGTCTTACAGAAAGTTTCATTAAGATAAACTGTAGGCAAGACTTCTAGGGCTGGTGTTATTTTCATATTAATTTAAAAACATTCTTTTCAATATCTTTCAAATTAATATTTCTGTCTGTTTGTTTAGCTTTTGACAGAGAAATCAGATCAGTAATTTACATCATGAAACCAATTGACTTGTTTGATTCAAATTCAAAAAAGAAAGAAAATATTTTGAAAAAAAAAATCAAAGGGATTGTTTGATTCCAATAATGCAACAAAAATACAGAGTTGCATTATTATGACTGATATAATTTAATTTGTATTTAAGTAATGCATTGCTAACACAGGCCTCTATCATGGTGAAAAATGATTTAATTGGCTGGTTTCATAAAACTTGGTGAAAAACAATTTGATTGGCTGGTTTCATAATATTAGATGGTGAAAAACAATTTGATTGGCTGGTTTGTTAAAACTTGACAGGGATTCTCACACACAAACCTTTAGATCCGAGTTTTTCTCTTGGTTGCGTTCGGAGTCTTTTTTAGAAAGATAATCTGTCTGTCCCACCTCCAGTTCTAACATTGACAGTTTGCTGTTGAGGTCTCGGATCAGGGCGTCTTTAGACTTAATGGTCGCCTCATTCTTTGTTTTTGCATCTTCTAACTCTTGTATGGTTTTCTTTTTGTTGTGTAAGAATGAAATAAGTTGCATAAAGCAAGAAAAAGTAAAGAACGAGAAAAATTTATGCTAAAATTTCTACAGAAAGCATGAAAAGATAAGCAGAAAAAAGTTAAATATCACATGCTTGAAAACTTCTGCCAAAGCCCTAAATATTTTATCTCCTTTGTCTACTGTATATTATCTTCATATAATGGTAAGATTTTTTATGTGTCAAATAAATGTGATGTGCCTCATATTCATTATAAACAGTTGCTACATGTGCAACTGAAGTTGGGTACATGAATTTTAAATAATTTTATGCAAAATATATTCCAGTTCAATAAATCTGTTGACATGGCAAAAATTTTCAAGCACACAGTGTGAGAGTAAACTATGCTACAAATTAAGAGAAAGTATGGTGTAATTTAAATTAGTTCTCTACTCATGTTGAAGTTCTTTTTGTTATTAAATAAGCAAGTTTTGAAATATTCCAAGTAAACAAAGAAGATGGTCCAACAGGAAAGTTCATTCCTTCCAAAAACTTGATCATCTCTTGAACTTATTTCTTTAAGTTTATTAGAAACCAAGCCTAACATACAACTGCCTCATAAAATATAACTCTTCCTGTCTAAAAATAATGAGTTATCCTTCTAGAATCCTGATGAGAAAATACCTCCCCCTTGAACTTATAAAGAGTTATCATCCCTGATACATATTACCTCCCCTGACTTTACAGAGTTATCATTCCTAATATTTGCTATTTCCCCTGAATTTACAGTTATCATCCCTGATATATGTTACCTCCCTTGAGCTTATGCAGAGTTATCATCCCTCATACAGGTAACCTCCCCCTGAGTTTACAGAGTTATCATTCCTGGTTGAGTTAATTACCTTGGCAGCCTCGGCCGCTGTCCTGAATTTCTGGGTGTCGTTCGTCTTGATTTCTAATTGTTTTAGCAGCTGTTGTACCTTCTCCTCTTTCACCTCCATTTCTGAGGAAAAAAATACAAAAATTCATAAAGTTTAGCTAGTTAAACAGCTTTTCACTTGAACTCATTTGATTGATTTACAAAAAAATCCATAAAATTTGGCCAAAAAATCAGGAAAAATGCAGCAAAATATACGTTTTGAAAACGTTGTTTATTTACAAATCTTTATACATAATATAAAATATAATTAAATGATGAAATCGAACTAGAAATTTTGAGTCTTTTATGACTTATTCAATTCTTGTTTGTAGTCGGGTGAAATGTTACCTAAATCAAAATCTTTTTTATAGTTAGCATTGTTCATTTAATGTAAAAACAGTAATGCACAATTATTTACGATGTGCTAATTATTAGATTGAATTTTTAATTTTTATGATCCCCCACAGTGTTATAGCTTGATATATATATTGATTTGTGATTATTTTTTGTGTAAAAGGAGTTAAAACAAAATTAATATTTTTCTAAATTGTAGTTCAAACATATCTAGTAATTTTTTTTTCAACTGGGCAGTGTCATCGCCGTATTTCACTGATTTATGGCACTGAAAACACTTAATGAAAGGTATTAATTGCTTTGAAATATTTTTTTTATGTTGATTTACTAATAACAAAGATTCATGGAAACCAATTTTACTGTATTATGTTTTATGCCAAATTCCCAATATTTCAGCAAATCATCCAGGATTATTAGCTTGATATAAACTATTTTGATTATTTGTTAAGCCTATATATAGACTTAAACTATTTTTGGTAACCTACCTCCTTGAGAGCTATATATATTTATTTCAGTAATTTAACTTCTCACTGAGGCCTGAAAGATCATCCTTGGCTTTGTCTAGTGCTTTTTCCAGTTTCTTTTTTCCCCTAATCATACAGAAATAAGTGTTATTTTCCTCAAATCTTTCAAATTAAATCAGCTAAAATAAGCATATCCTATCATTTATTTAACACTTTGAAACTTATTTTTAACAAGTTTCAAACTCCCATATTTTTCAAGCTTTTAGGCTTCAGAGGCTCATACAAATATGTGAGGATTTTTTTTATCTAGTAATTTCGCTAGATACATGTAGGACCAAGTAAAAATAAAATTTACACACTTAGTATGTTAAATCCAGTTGTGAATTCATGTTATCTCAATTTGATGTCTCTATGTCATTAACAAAATAATATAAATTACTCACAGACACTAAAAATTAAGAATATTCAGTATATTTTAAATTCCTTAATTGAAATTTAGATGATTGCTTATAATTACCGGTATTAATTTAACTCATTCACTCAAATGGAATATCCAAAACTTTTTTTAACTCACTTCAATAAAATTGTAATTATAAATGATATTAAAATGCATCAAAAAAATTGTGTTCATGCAACAAACTAAAAAAACATCTAGTGACCAAAAAAAAAAAAAAAACTTGTATAAAATGAATGAAAAATTATTTGAAATTAATACAATTTTTAGGCACAACCATAAATAACACTAATACAGTAATATTGAATAAACAATCCTGTATACATTGAAAGCCTTAAAACCACACTATATTGTGCTTACTACAGAAGCTTTGAACTTTTTTGTCATTACTTTGAACATATAATATGCATATATCAAATAAATTAAAACCAAAGATTACTTGGACTTCTCAAAAGACTAATACTAAGCTGGAATAAATGTGTTCATATTGACTGAAAATGGTGTTAAAATATGCATGCAATTCATTCAAAATCTACAAATCAAAAAAAAGATCAAAATTAATATGAAATTGAAACAACACAAAATGTGCACTTGATTAAAAAATCTTACTCATCAGCAAGTTTGCTTTTTCTACAAAAACAAAATAACATCAAAACATTTGAGAGACTTCATTCATGCAGGCTTGAAAATCATTATTACACTGTCGGTTGTCTAAGGAACTTGCTTATCAAACTGTACATCAAAATTTAATCCCACTTGAATTCATTTTTCCTTCAGCAATTTACATGCAATACTAACATTTTTTTTTATAAGGCTTATATTATAAATCAAAAATTATCTTTAATTTTACCCTGCCAAAACTGTTAGCTGAAACTTACAAAATCTATTTCAAATTCCAGTGCAGTCATAAATGATATGGATCAATGCACACAAAGACACTAAATGAAATTCAATAAACATTTCTTTCAATTAATTAAAACAATTTCATTAGAAATGAAGCTCAAAGTCTAGCTGTTGAATATCTTTCCAAAATATGGCTGCTTTCAAGTCCCAGAAAAAAAATCATTTAAATCAAGTTGACTTATACATACTAAGGCACAAAGGTTTCAAAGAAGGAGATCTATCAATCAATATCCATCAGGTATATCCCATTAACATCAGCATGATATCATAAAAATTAAGCTGCCTAAATAACAATAGGCTCCTTAGTGATGTACAGATTCAGAATATAATTAACTGATTATATCATCTAATTTATATTTTTTTCTTTCGAAAATATAGAGGATGGGTTTAAAGATATATTGGGACAGCAGAATAGAGAATATACCAAGGGAAGGGCGGTGTACTTTGTATACATAATGGGGATTTATGCATAAATTTGTTTTACTACCATACATAATAGCAATACATTTATACTATTACATAAAATTTCTTTTTAAAATAATCATAAACTTTAAAATTAATGTTACATAGCTTAGTGATTATACTTATTGAAAGAACACTACTTCTTCAGTGAGAGAATAATTTTAACTATTATCTAAAACTATAAGACATAAATTACTAACTTTTAAAGTTTAAAAAATTTAGTAAATAAAATAAATGTTCTCATAGACTACTAAGTCTGATTTAAAGTTGTTAGTTTCTACTAATTTCCAATAAGAAATCACAGTATTAAATGGATACTGTATGAAAACCATGCAATTGTTGCAAAATCTCTACTTGAATTTTTATTTATAAATCTCTACACTACACGTAACTTAATTAATTAACTAATTAGTAAGTTACTGTACAAACCAAAAAACACTACTTATAACTGTGAGTTTTTTTCACACCCTCTGATACTATATTGCTCTATAAAAATAGTCCTCTCTTTTCATTAATGTTGAAGAAAACTACTGATGTGAATAATTTTAAAACAGCATGAAATATTCTCTCTGTGTAAAAATAAAATTCAAATCCCATTCTAATTTTTTACTCTGACTTGCAAATCTACTGGACTTGTCAACCTTTCACCAATTCTCATGTAAACATCAACAGAGGAAGCATGGGAAAAAAGGAATATGAAGATATTAAATGAATCCTTATCATTTTCTTAATTAATTTCATTTTCACTGTAAACATATTTCAATAAACATGCTAATTTTTGTGTGTGTGTGTGTTTCCTCTCACTAAAATAATAATTTTAAAAAACTTCATAACATTGAACATCAAAATGACAATTTGTTTCTCAAGACTGACACCCTCCCCCCCCCCCCCCTTTTTTTCTCACATTTTCAAGGACTAAGATTATTACAGACATTTTCTTATTAATTTGAATCTTTTAGTTGAATAATGTTTACCATGCTTCCCCTGTTTCTATTTTTAGTAGCACCACCCCTTACATCAATGTCTACTTACTCTTTCAATCTACAAAGTAAAAACACTTTTATTGATTAGTAAACTATCACTCAGGGAATGAACATGGCCAATCATAGTGCTTCTTAGAGAAAATTATGGGAAATTCAACAAATCAAAATCTTGGTTACAAAAATGATGGCATACCTAATCCAATCAAAATGCTGCTTTTTCAGAAAAGGGAAAATTTTAAATAAAACACAGATATATGTGAATGTTGTTAATTAAAGACTCAAAGTCAGCCTCTAACATTTACAATTTTAAAGCAGCTCAGTTCTGTGTGCAGTCTATAACAACACTCTTAAAGTGTTTGAAATTCTTAGTCAGTAAGCTCTCACAGAAATAAGGACTTTTAAGTACAAGACACAAACTCAGAGCTGCCAACATTCTGAAATGACAAATAGTAATGCATGGGGGTGACCCATACAGTGTACACTCTGTGATAGAAACACTCAAAGTGAAACACAGACTGGGGGCCCAACTTACATGTTTTCTAGATTGGAAATAGTTCTTGAAAAGTACAGGCATTATATTAAATAATACAATGTGATAATTAAATTCTATCTATTTAAATTTACAAAAAAAATTAAACAAATATTGATTAAATATTCTCTTAGGACAATATGCTGAATTTATGATATTGAATCAAAATTTATGGTAATATATTAAATAGTAGAAACTATATAGGCTGCCAGCTATAACTAACAAATCTTTAAATATTTCTATAAACACAATGTATTCACACTACCTAGATCACTAAAAAATTATCAAAACAGGGAAATCTATTCCTAACACATGCATCAAATCCTCTCTACTTTCAAAAGTCAATTCTTAAAATTTTCCAAAATTTACTAGTCAATTTAACATTTCAATTTTTATCAGACTCAGGAGCAGAAATCGTAAGGCTTTGTTGATGGCAGCTCTGCAAACTGCATAGAATTGTGCAAGTTCTGAATCACTCATTTTCTTTTCATCAAAGAATGAGGGAAAAGTCACTCTGTAATGCATGGGGGTGACCCATACAGTGTACACTGTGATAGAAACACTCGAAGTGAAACACAGACTGGGGGACCCAACTTACATGTTAAACAATCAAATGGAAAGATTTTCATCTGAAAAGTATAAGCATTACATTATTAACATTAAGAAATTATTAAATCCTACTTACAAAATTTTATTAAATTAAATAAATATTATATCAAAGCCTTTGTTAACTATGAGGCTAACGTTGTGCAAAGAACTATAATTTATAAGGCCCAAAATCAAAAATATATGTTTGTTTCAGGGGAGTATATGCTTTCAAAGCACTGAATAAAATGTAATGGGTCATATGTAGGTAAGACGTCACAAAACGTAAATTTTTTTTTTTTTTGAAAAAAATTTTTTTTGCTTTTTTAATCAAAAATCAAAACATGTACAGAATTAATTAACATTAATGACAAAAGAAATGGTGTTTTTAAGCATTTCTGTGACTTAAACTGATAATAGAAAGGTGACCCAAAATTCTTTGGGTCTTGAAAAGCTTGCAAAGTTGGAGACTATAATTCCCTAAATGAAATCTTGCACATCATGGGACAAAAGCATTAACTTAATTATTTATTGAATTCAGCACATTTAAATTCAAAATTTGACTTTTGTGGGGGCAAACGGAAACAACCATATTTTTTTTCTATGCCTAACATGAATAAACTGTTAGAAATAAATATCGAAATTGGAATCTATATTCTCTAAAAGGAAATTGATTTCGGGGAATATATAACTAACAAATCTTTAATAATTTCTATAAACTTTTTAAACACAATGTATTCATATTGCCTAAATCACTAAAAATTATCAAAACAGGGAAATCTATTCCTAATACATGCATTAAATCCTCTCTACTTTCAAAGCTCAATCCTTAAATTTTTCAAAATATACTTGTCAAATGAACATTTCAATTTTTCAGACTCAGGAGCAGATAACTCTGGTCTTACTTAGAGGAGGCCTTGTTGATGGCATATTTTTAAAGCCAGGTTTGGCCACCATCTGTGAGTTGAGTTCCCCGAGCTATGATCCACAATCAGGTCGGCAAGTAGGGTTTCCTCGATGGACTTGATTTACATCGATGTTGATATCGGGGGACGAGGATTTATAGGGCTCCTCAAAATATTCAATTGTTTCAAATCCATGAAGAACTGAAAAAATAGGGTCAAGGTCATAACCATGGAAATGTTCATAAGCAATATTTGGAAATATATATTGAAGTGAAATGGCACATAAAAAGGGCCCATTGTGGACTTCTTTGTGCACTTTTTTAAAAAAATTTTTTGCTCTTTAAAAACATTGTCATTGGAAGACTGTGAATCAAAAATCATTGAATTGAAGTATGAATGGTAATTTCTCTGATTGGACACATCCCATTATCTTGCTAAATGATCTTTTATACAGGATCTGAAAATGCAGGGTTGCAAAAGAAGGGCACTTTTTCATGACAAACCGTTGTCACAAGTGTTTTTGTTGCATAGGCATATCAAATTACTTCACCCTTATAATAATGAATAATTCATTCAAATATTATTAATTTATTTAACCTTATTGATTTGAAAGATACATACACTAGTTATTCTACTGAGTGAAAAGGACAGTCAGAATGCCATAGGGCACTAACAAGGGACACAGGGGTACCTGTTAGGGGCAGAGGGGCACACTGATTTGAGGGTGAAGCGTCCCTCCATTTCCCCCCTCGCTAGAACACTGACATAAGTGCCTCAGAGACTTGCTATATGAGTCGCAGTCTCTGATTAGACATACCTCATTGACTTGCTATATAAGACACAGTCACTGATTGGACATACCTCACTGACTTGCTGTATAAGACACAGTCTCTGATTGAACATACCTCATTGACTTGCTGAATAAGACGAAGTCTTTGATTGGACATATTCTCAAATCCAACGATGAAAACTGTCACCTTTTGTTCATACTAAATAAAACAGAAACAACTCCTAACTTGACAAACTTGTATGAAATTAGAACACTGTTTGTTACATTATATAACAATATTTTTATATTAAATCATTAAAATACAATGACAAAGAATTCATATTTTTCTTTGTCAAAATGTAACCGAGATATTTCCCTGGCACTGATTGGGATTGAATCAGGACCCCAAAGCTAGTTGGAAGCTATGAATAAGACACTTGTGACACTACTTTCTTACATTTAGAATAAAGTTTTACACAAACCTAAACATTGATATTTGAAGTGCTCACCTTTTTCTTTTTAAGCTGATCATTCAGAATCTCCTCCAATTCTTTCTGTAAAAGAGGATGCAAGTATAATAATTTTTTTTTCCAAATGTTACCAGTTAAAATTACATTTGATTATTATTATCTGAAGTTAATCGGAGAGTCTGTTCAAGAAAGGAATCCAACACCTTTAAAGAGGATCCCCTCTATATTTTTTTTGTCATACACAAAATAATACAGTACAGAACAAAAATATAGCTTAAAATAGCTTCTATGTATTCCACATAAGCACCATGTACAGTACAAAACAAAAACATAATCTTACTATATCTTCTATGTATTCCACATTAGCACCATGTGTCAAAAACATATCCTGGGTACTCTGTTCATAGGACTCATAAATCTGTGTGAAACAAATGAAAAGTCTAATACATATGTAGAAAACAACCTTTGTTAATTACTTTCCATCATTCATATTATTCAGCAATTTGGATCTGTTTCAATTATTTTTTTTTCTTTTCTTTTTTTTAATTTTGCCTGCATTCAGATTGGTACATGTTTTCAGTTTGACATTGAATAACTTTACGGGGCCTATGTGTCCTTGACCTTATGACCTTTGACACTTACATCCTCCACCCTGTGCATGACCTTCTCCAGTTCATCTTTGGTCTCGTCGGCGATGCGCTGGGCCAGGGAACGTTTGTTTTTGTCAATGATGGCGCGGGCGGGAGCATCTCCACGATCCAAGATGGAGATGCTACCCACGTAATTCATCGACATCTTGAAAGACTGTCCTTCTCACCCTGAAAAAGAAGGATTAGATTGATTCTTACATGTAAGGCATGCCTTAAAAGATTTTTTTTATTTCAACAATAGAATCATAAGGTAAACTGACAGCATCAAATTATTGTACATTTATTATAATCAGCATTAATGAATTGAGCTCTGACTCATATATTCTTATACACATGTAAAAAAACAGAAACATTTCTTTTAAATAAAAGGCAAATATCAAATTTTACATTTAATCTTCAGAAATAAATCATGTTACTGCAGTGAATTTGAATTTCAACATTTTGAAAACATTTTCATGATTTTGGCCATAGATCTTATTGTTTTTTTTAACAATGCTTTTTCATTCTCCTGTGTTCAAAGTACTGCTCCGAAATTCATTTTTTTTATCAATAGCATGCAAGCACCATTGATAGATTGTAACATATTATTTCTTTTTACGACTGATTAATAATACCCCCTTTTTTTAATTTGATGGACAATTCTGAATTCAACAAAACTGAGCTGAAGTTTGAACTGTTTCCCAACATTATACATTTATTGACTGAGTTCGAGGGCAAAATGGGTTTTGTCGGACCCAAGAACCAAACTGTCTGCCTGAGGCCGTTAGGCCGAAGGCAGACAGTTTAGTTCGAGAGTCCGGCAAAACGCATTTTGCCCGAGAACTCTGTCAATAAATGTTTTGTTATACCTTTCATTTTAATTTTTTTGAAATACATGTATTTTGTGCTGTATTCCATGATGTAACATCAGGATCTGTCAATGTTTAACACCAACGAATGAAAATAATATTAAGCTGCGCCCATTCTGTGACGTAAGCAGTCCAACATCTCACTCAGCAGTCTAACATCGATTTTTTCATGCCCGCTCAGCAAAACATTAAAAATGTTGGACTTTTTTTTCGTATAGATTTGTATATGAACTAATTTGTAAAGGTATAACAAACATGTATATTCCACTGGGTATCTAGATACAAGCACTCAACATAGATCAAGCAAATTGGAATTGTCTGCAGGAATCAGGGTTCAACTTTAACATTAGTCTCAGACTAACATCTTTTCATTTGGACTAATAAGAATTGTAGGTAATTAGTCCGAACGGACTTATAAAGTTTTATGGGAAAAAAAAGAATTTACCAATGTTCAAATTTTCGTCAACTTTCACTGGAAAACCCGTAATTATTTTTAGCTTTGTAGCTTCTTGGCGGGAAGTTTGGTAATTCTGAGTCAATTCGGCCCTAATTTTTAAACTCATTGAATGAACTTAAACATTTTAGCAATCATGATTTATTATGACACATAATTAGAAAGATGTCGGATGTTTAGATGATGAAATCATGTATAGAGAAAAGCGAATGAGATCGGGAATACGATCGTAGTTCCTGATTGTGCGATTTCAACGAATTCTTGGTATAAACATTTCATGTAAATGCTTTGTTTATTTCGAAAAATTATAAGTACATTGCAACATTAATTCTATTTAATTATTTTTATTTTTGAAGGACTCATAAAATTGCCCGCGGACTAGTAAAAGTAAATAAGCACTAGTCCGGCCGGACCAAAGCCTAAAAATGTTAGTGTCGAACCCTGGGTATGAAATATAATACACAATTTGTGTTCATGTATAGGCCTAAAGAAGACATTTTGAATCGTTATAGTTTCATGTAGCCTAATACTGTGCATCGTGAACATATCTGACATCAAAGTGAAATCAAAATTATTTTGGGAAAGAGGGGGGTTGTAGCTTCAATTCACTCTTTCAAAACTTTTAATGATGTAAAAAGTATATAAATTTTAGCAGATCCAACAAATATTCCCCATGGCCTGTTTTCTATCGGCCTGTTAATCATGTGTTTATCAATAATTATAATATTACACAACCCTCCCCCTCTTTATATGCCCGGATTTTAAATGGCACTATCATAACGAGCAGTCAAAGCGATACATCAAACTGTATTGATGTTAAAATTGATATGAATTGGGATCTGTGCAAACATTAATTAATCCATAACGCACACAATATTACCCCCGCTATTCCGTTATAGTTTGTGTACACAAACGGTCCAGCAAACCTATAATCTGATAATGCAGCCGATTTTAGCAGTTATTGACTGTGTTCTTTTGTTATGGCCTGTGCCTTGTTAAACATTGAGTAAACACTCACAATTAAAACAAAAACCTGTAGCCATTATCTTCCTTCGATCGAGTAAACACATTCATTCGCCATACAATTGATATTTTTCGTCAATACACAAGGCCGCCATATTGGCCAGGGATTAAACACGTGGTATTGTCGTCACTTGGCTACATCCAAACTTTGTGACAGGTGCGCGCGGAATTTTAAATTCAAATAAATTTTTATTGAATTGATCTAAATAACTATCTACATAAAGACTCCGTCTATGTGCTTTACATGGTCGAAAAAAGGATTAAAAATTTTTAACAAATTAAAGTGGTAAGCGACTGCATGGCCACTGCAATATGAAGTTGTAGAGTAACGTAATACCAGCTGTTTGGAGCTTGCCCAAAGAAAGGTCTTTCACGAGGAAAACACCTGTAGAATATAAAGGCCACTTTCTCACCCTTTCAAAAGTTCCATTGACAACCTTTCCCTACCATACGGATGTAATGCAATTTAAACCAAGAGTACTGTGGGACAATATATTCGAGAAGTGGTGTAAAATTAATCATATGTGGATACTTAGAACCATTTCCACAATATTCCAGGTTTAATAGTTTGGACTTTCAGTATAAAAGTGTGGCATTCTCGGAGCTACGTAACAGGCACGTAGCATCGTTTTTGAAAGTGGGGGGGGGGGCAATCAAAGAATTTTTTTTAGTTACTTGTAAAAGTTGACAAGCAAAAAGATAGGGAAATTGCCCAAAATCCTATTTCGTGTTTGGGGGGGGTAAGTTTTTCAAGGCCAACTTCCTTTTACTTCCATTTTTTTTATACATTACTACATTTCCTTGATATCACTATACTATGGTAAGTAGTGTGGGGGGAGGGGGGAGGCAGGCAACCAACCTTTCAATGGACATTTCCAATAGTAAAGGTAATGTTGGGAAAAAAGGGGGCAGCCCCCGCCCCTTGGCCCCCTCTATTGTTACGTGCCTGCGTAATTAGCGTCTGTCAATTGGCTAAATAGATTCTCATTGGTTAAGAAATAAATAACATCAGGAACTTTACATTGCTGTTGACAACGATTCCCCATGATAAACTAAGTCCAGGCTTGGTGATATCTTCGACATCAGCTTTTTCAATGAAAATGGAACTTGTCCATAATTATATCCACTTATCTTGTTATTAATCATTTGCAAAATTATTTTGTTGAAAATATTAATATTGAAGTTTTCAAAATTATAAACAATCAATGCCCAATGTTCCTGCAAGATTTAGTTAAACAGCGAAATTCAACATACAATTTTAGATATCAAAAGACCCTGGAATTACCTAGGCCAAGAACCACTAGGTATGGAAAACAGTCATTCAGCTATGCAGCTGCTACGCTGTGGAATTCTCTACCAAATCATGCTAGGGAACTTTCCACCCTCAGCCGATTTAAAACTTTCATAGAGACATGGACGTGGGAAAAATGCAAATGCAGTTCCTGCAGAAACCACAGCGTAGGGCTGCATAGCTGATGAGACAATGTTTAGAAACACTTAATTTTTCATTTATTTTTTGAAATCTTTCATTTTCTCTAATGATATCACCTATCTCCTTTATTATTCTTTTTTCCTATAACCTCACAATATGCATATCTTGCCTATGTAGGTAGGGACTGACCCAATCACTAGGCAGGATGTGTATTGATGAGGCACATAAATTACTTTAAAATTATTATTATTATTACTTATTTATTTTTTTTTTATTCTTTCCTTCGTTCTCAATTTGGTTTAGCTATGTCTGTGTGAATTTTAAATTTCCTAAACTTTCAAATTTATTCAACTATCGGGTTTTTATTTATTTATTTATTTTTAATATTATTAATAATACAATTAGTTATTTTTATCTGAATTTAGGAATTAAACTTAGTGCTTAATTTTATTACATGTACTATCATATGACTTTTATTTATTTATTTATAATACTCACGTTATATTTATTTTTGTTTCTCTTAATGAAATCATATTGCTTTTCAAGTTGTCTATTTTTCTTTAGCTTATTCTAAAGAAACTATAAATTCTTAAAATTTGTTAAATTCTTAAAATTCATTTTATCTGTCATAATTTTTGTATGTGTGTATATATGTACATGTGTTTTTGCATGATAATTTATGTGTAAACGTCTTTCTGTGATATTTTAAACTGTGATAGTCGGTTTAAGAGCTCTACAGAGCTCATGTTTATTGTTATGTATGTATACAATGCCGACTTTAAATAAAATCTAAATAAAATAAGATAAAAATAAAATAAATAAATAAATCTGATTGCACGCACAAGTACTCTGACGTTTACGTCAAAAAAGCATGAGTTTCTGATTGACAATATTTATATACATGTATTTACGGTTTTTGGAATTCCCGTGGGTACCAATTGCACCCCGTTATTAGCAGACCATTTTTGTATTCATATGAATCAGAATTTGTCCAAAATCTGAAACGTGAAAAGAAGAAAACGTTATCTTTGTTGTGACCTTCAACTCGACATTTAGATATATCGACGACGTACTGTCAATTAACAATAGGTATATCCTTCTTATGTCGATACGATATATCCCTTTGAGCTTGAGATAAAAGATACCAAATTATCTGACACATATGTTTCATATTTGAATATTTTTACTTGAAAAACAAAAACGTTAATTGTAATTCCACCACTAATCTTTAAGATAAACGTTACATATGACTATTTTTTTCAATCGTCAACTTCCCTTACTTATGCAGCAATATACATTTACTTTCATCACCTGCATACGGGGTTCAGTTACGAGGGTTGTCCCAAAAAGTCGTAGACAAAGTTTATAATTTTTTAAACATGCAACCAATACTAACCTTATTTTGCATAGATATAATATATTCAATGTTCTTTAAAATTATGAATTTTTAAATATATATCTTTCATAGTAATATGTGTATTCTCTGCTGTCTACAATGTAAGGCAATCTTTTCAGTTTTGACTAAATTTCGACTGAAATTTGAACCTGCTTAAAAAAAAGCAAATAAAAAACAAACGGACAGTAGTGAATTTAAATAAGTCCCTTCATAATTCAAGAGTAGTCTATCACTAAAAATAATATTGAATATTAATACGTAGACGCGAGTGAAGCAGACAAAGAGATGATGACGTAATTTACGCTTGCTTTCGTGCGCCGGTGTACACTAACATTTTTTCTTTATTTTGACATAATTTTCTTATTAGATGTGATATCATGGTAATACTTGAAATGCATGATCATAAAATGTTACTTTTTGCTATGACAAGAAAAGAAATTTAATCAAGCAAAGAGAAACTAAGCTATTTTCCCTGTCTACGACTTTTTGGGACAACCCTCGTAAAGCTCCAAATTAATTTGATACGCACGAGCATGTTCTACGTATGCAAATCTTTAAAACGAAATAAATTGTTGACAAATAAGTTGATGAAACAAGAACATTTGATAGTATCATTTAAAGTAATCTTTTCGTCAATTCTATACTCGATATACATTACCTTGTCATCAAATTACATTGAGTCAAATGCATGCTGACTGACGTTTTTCACACTAATTGTTAAGTTATTATTTACACACTGAATTGCGACGGATTTTTTTTTCGTTAGTAGTATTTCCCGACCTTGACCATTGATCCCAAAAATACTGAGTTTGAGGTGTCTTCATTTCGCCATGGGAAGATTTTGAATAAAATGTTATTGCAATATCTCAAAGCTAAGGCTTCTAGAGATATCAAAAGAGTGTTAAAACAGACAAAATGTTTGATTTTTTGTCCTTAACCTTTGACCATATTGAACAAGACCTCAAGAACAAAATGAGCCTTCCTTCGGCTAAGGAGCCATCCTTAGACCACAGGGTCGTGTAAAATGTCATTGCAAAAGCCCAAAGGCCTCTCGAGACATCGTATGGAAACTAAAATGCTACAGACAGACATATATACAGACAGACGGAATGCTACTAAAGTTAGACTGAAAGTAATATTCCCTACTTTCAACGGGGTAGAAACAGCAATATTTATATCTTTTCATGATCGGGATCGCTATCTCATATCTTACTTTATAACCGAGATCAATATCACGTGGTGGGAGGGAACGAAAGAGGAAGTATCATAAGACTCATTATCATGGCTTCATCGGATCCTCCCAATATTGACAAAAGCGGGAAGTACAAATCTCCAAGATATCTTCCCTGTTCACATTCATTTTGTCACGATTGTTTATCGTCACATATTGTGGACTGTTGTGAATCTAAGGAGTCCCCTGTAGGTTTTAATTGTCCAGTATGTCAGGTATTCATTCCAAGTAACGGCGAGTTTGAAACTCCCGAAAGATGGGCAGGTCTTTATCCTGTTAATACCATTTTGATGAAACTGGTCGTTTCGCCAGAACAGAAACATTGCGCTGCCTGTATGAGAGATAATGAAGAAGTAGAGGCGATAGACTACTGTTTGGCCTGTAATGAAGAACTCTGTAAAACATGCTCAAAGTGTCACAGAAAAGGATTGACAACTCGGGATCATAAGATCTGTTCATTAAAGGAGCTTCAATTTCAGAACGGCTCACAGCTTTTAGAATCTAATACATGTCCAAAACATATCGGCAGACCAGTGGAACTCTACTGTGATAATCATGGGGTTTTCTGTTGTGGGTTGTGTTGTGGACTTGATCATAAAAAATGTGAAAATGTTTGCAGTATAGAAGAGGCACTGGAGAGTTTGGAAAAGGACACACAACGATTGATAGATACTTTGCACAAAAATGTTGAAAAACATGAACAACATCTAACCTCTGTCAAGAAAAAAGAGGAAGCCAAAATTAAAAAGTTAGAAAATCTACCCGAGACAGTGTCAGCTAAGTTCAAAGAATTTCGAATGGAAGTTGAACAGGAACTAAATAAAATTGAAGAAAATGATTTAAGTTGCTTAAATAAAATCATCGCAGAGAAAAAAATGGAATTGCAGAAATATATAACTTCACTTTCTGAAAAAATCATTTGTGAGAATCATTTAATTTCTCTTCTGAAGGAAATGGAAAGGAAGGATATAGACCGAGACACGTTGATAAGGTTGAAGCAATCTAACAAGATACATGAATATATAAAGAAAACAAATGCACCCGCAATGGAAATTAAAACAGAATTCTCACTGAAACGTAGTGAAATACTTGATTCGTTGGCTAGCTTGTCAATTTCTGTTGGGAAGTATACCAATGCATGTTTCTGGGAAATCAGGAGACGGGACAAATTAGGTGAATTTGATCTAATGATTAAAGACGTAGATTATCCAGAAGTTCACAGAAAAGAACACTATGAACTTAACGATGGGACTTTTTTACCAAACGGTAACATCATAGTGGCTGGGTATTGTGGTACGGAATGCTATCTTTTCAGCAACGACTTCAACTTCTTAAAGAAAATTGACATTGGTTACTGTCCTCGTGACATTCTTTTAAAAGGAGAAGAATTATTTGTCAGTTGTCCTAACGACAAATCCATACAAGTGCTGTCATTAGAGGATTTCAAAATATTAAGAACTATTCATATTGGTGAGAGGTGCGACGGTTTAGCGAGCTTTAGAGACAATCTGTATGCTGCATGTTACTCTTCCATCATTGAATTCGATCATCAAGGAAATATATTGCGAAATTTTTGGACTGAAAATTACGTTTGTAATTTAATTGTGAATAAAGATGGCCATATCATTTACAGCAGTAGTACCGACTCTCATTGCGTCAAAGCGCTGTCACAAGAAGGGGATGTACTTTGGACCTACAGAAGTACAAATTTAAATGCTCCTTATGGACTTGACACAGATTCCGCAGGCAACATTTATGTGGCTGGCAAATTCAGTCAAAATATTCATATCCTTAGTAAAGACTTTTCATCAGTAACTATCGTAGAAAACATATTCTCTCCATTTTTTATAAAGATTAACGAAAGCAAACAAAAATGTTTTGTGATTGCATACACTGGACATTTGAGGGTTTATGACATGAAGCCATCGATTGGAGGTAGAGAAAAGGAAGAGGCATGACGCCCAGTCATAATTTCTATTGATGAAAACTTTTTTTGATTTTTCTTACACTACTGTTTCTATTTAATCTTTATGAACTGTTGGAACTGTTTGGAGAGGATATTATAAACTTGAGATATTTTGAAAAAACGACAGTGTCATATAAATCAAGGGTGAACTTTCTCAAATATAGTCTAAATAAAAAAAATATAGTTTTACCAGTTGATGTTTTATGTTTTTTAAAAATATTTATTGTCAAACTTTTAAATATTAATTTCCATTTCTAAATTTTTTCTCTATAATAACCCTTTGAAAGTAAGCGGAGTTGATTTCCTGATAATTCTGCCGGAATGTAAATTAGGCAGGTCGATAGGTCAGCAGCTAAGGTGGCCTAATATGCATGTAAATCTCGTGCGGCTACCTTTGTGTTTGACGTCAGTGTGCGAGGACTATTGAAATTGGCATGGCAGTCCTCGTGTAATTTCAATCGATTAGTCTACATTCTTAATGTCTAAGTCTACAACTTATTTCACAATGAAATGGAAATATAAGGAATCACTGTCTAGTTTTGAGAGTATGCCAGGGACATCAACAATAGTGGGAAACATGGTATAATTTTTACGGGCGCCCGTTATGCAAATTATCCCATGTTTCCCACTATTGTTGATGCCCTGGCATACTCTCAAAACTAGTCAGTGATTCCTTAAATATTTTTGCAAAAAATTGAAGAAACATGCGATTGTATTATTCCTAATGTACGAATCAATACATGCAAGAATGATATGGAGAAAATGAACAGTATTCATGCAAATAAATAATGGAATTTACCTCTTATTTTCCTCTACATCTATATTGATTGATGTTCCGGGCCTTTTAACTCGTCAGGCTCTCAGAAAGAGGTTTTCACAATTACAGAGTGTGAAAATGCGTGATTGCGGGGAAATGGTATATGCTTGATTTTGCTTTAGAAATAGGAAATGATATATGCGTTAAAATGCGTGACTGTGGGGAAGGGGGTTAAATGTGCTCATTGCCGGATAAAACTTTACAAACAATGAAAAAGAACAAAAAAACATAAAAAAAACGGTATATAGTTATGGCAAAAAGTGACTTTTACTTTCCTATGCTTTTATCTTTTTCATCCTTCTTAGAGATGTGTAAAAGTTGTCTAAAGATTATTGTACAGTGTATTTTCATGAATGGCTTCAGAACATGAAGAAAAACTGCTGACGATTAGTCGTTTTCAAATCCAAGAAATTTTCCTTCAGCACAAACCATATTTTAAACAAAACCATATTTTCATTGATGAGTATGTTGTCGGCCGGTATTCTTTTTGAGTCATATCATTATATTTATGGACCTCCCTCCTATATCCGTTCGACTACTGATGTAACGTACGTTGTCTTCATTTGGGTCCGAATTATAAAGGTGACATTATTTACAGTTGTACCTATTCTAATTGCGTTAAGTTGCTTTCACAAGAAGGAACTATCATCTGGACTTACAGAAGTACTAATTTATGTTATACATATGGTCTTCATCTGGATTCTACAGGAAACATAATGTATATGTGGCTAGAAAAATCAGGGGAAATATCCATATCCTCAGTTAGACCTTTCATAAATAACTGTTGTAGAGAACATAAATTGCCCCGTATTACATTAAGATTAACAAAAACAATCAAAAAATGTTACATGATTGCATACAATGGAGAGTTCCATGTACATGACATGAAGTCATCAACTGACAGTAAAGTAACCGAAAGTGCATCATGTGCTTAAGGGCAGGAAATATTTGTAAATATTAGTTTTCTTGTTCTTAAAATTGAATTGTATTTTATAAAATTTAAATTGAATTATTGTTGTGATGCAGGAATACTGTTATATTCAATTGATAAAATAGTTAAAATATTTTTAAGGATTTGGGATGCTTTGTTTGAAGAAAGGAGTTTAATTTACTATATATACTTTTGTACGAATGCAAAACTGGCCTCAAGGTCTCATGTACATTTGTTATAAATTTAATTTAAAAGGAAATAAAAAAATTAATCAACACTGAATTTTTATTAACGAGAAATTCATTAAATTCATAAAGAAAAGTGTTTTGATGTATGAATTAAGCGGAAAGGATGACTGCGCTTAAGGTTTCACCAAAGGTCAACTTGTTCAAAAATTTATTTTTACAATAGCTCCAGAACTATGTGGTCTATAAAAATAAAACTTTCACATTTTATAAAAATATATATCATTGATTAACAGATAGAGAATATCTTTTGATAATAATTACGTTTAACATGTTTAAAGAAATATTAATTGTGAAAAATTCTTTTAAAAAATTCTTTTTTTTTTTTCGGAAATACACCTAACCAATTCCGTACATTTAGTGAAAGACATCAGCATTTAATGCAGAATTAAACAATGTATGTTTTTCAATGAAGGGCAAGTTGGACTTCGATAGCCTCTGGAAAGTTGTTTTTTCCTATTTATTTTGTCCAGATGTTAAGATATCAAACCGACAGTACATTGCAATTGGCGGATTTTATAGGAGTCTTGTCGTTATTATACATTTCACGCTTTTGATAACAACATTTCATAGACCATTCACGTCCAATTTGCCCTTCATTTATAACATAAATTATATAATTTCTGCATTTTCCGTTCGTCCATCTGTTTCGCTTTTATCTTTTATCCGTACCTCCTCTTATACCACTGACTAATTGAAAATTTTATGAGACTTTCACAGAGTGCTATTGTGCACCTTCTATTTTACTTTCAGAGAAGAAACGTTATTCAGGTTTTTCATTAGCAAAACATGGATACTGCTATTTTTTTCTGTAATATTGAAGTGTTCCCATCTTTTATCCCAAGCTCCCCCTACATGTATACCACTGAATAAAATTTATTGATACGCTTAATGTTATTTTGTACCTCCTATTTTACTTTTTGATTTGACACTTATAGCGAGTTTATGAGTTTACCAGAGCAAGACATTGTCTTTTCCATTATGATCACAATGGAAGAGAGGTATTATTTATTTGATTGCATATTTATAGCACTTTTATTTACAATGTACATGTATAGAATACAAGTAATACCCGGTGAATTCTGTAACAAAACATATAATATATAACCGAAACAATTACATGTAAGAAAAAAATGTCGAAAAAGCTGGACAATCTCTCATATACATATATTTAATTGTATTGTTAGTTGGTCATCATTGCCGATATATTAAAATAAAAGTACAACAATATAACATATGTTTTGGAGTCTGATATTTTTGCTCGAGTTCACCGAGATAGAACAAGTCTACATGGTTTAAACATCCTGGCCTTTTATTATAATATTATCAAAATGGATGTGAATAAAACATAAATTTATACTTTTCTTTCATATTAATCTTCTTGACCATGATTAATCATAATTATATCGCACATATACAATAGCCTGGATTTTTTTTTCATGAAAAAAGAAACAACAAAAGAACAGAAAACTCTAAGTACTTTAAAATTTAACATGTACACGTTTCTTTGAAGAGAAATTCATGTCAAGGACATGTAAGTCCTGAAGTCCTTAAACATTTAATTTTATTTTAATTAATTTATTTTTTGTCACAAACATCCCTTATGCCTTTACACAAATGATTTCTCCCACATACATTCTATTTCCATGAAATTCAACGGATGCACATATGACTTGGGATGTTTTTAGTAATTAGTTCGGCAAATACGACACGTTCCTTACATATATCTTTTGTATCTCTTGGTATTTTACAAAAAAAATATGCATATTTGTCATTCTCCTGTAGTTTCTACATTGTTTTTTTCAATATGTATTTAAATATAAGTGCATCAAAAATTGTGATATAGGCCATGCATTCAGGTGATAACCCATATGGGATATATAAGAAATATAAGAAACATTCCCTTGTGGTAAGGTATCCTAATTTTTTCTTAGGAAACCTGTTCAAGTACCTAGACTTCAATAATTAATTCTTAGGAAAAATTTAATATTATTGAGGAGTGTGTCGTCTGACCTTAAGTAAGTGTGTCTATTATTGCTCTTTTGAAATTTATCTTCTTTCCTGTTTTACATTTAAGCAATGAATTACTATATTTTGAAAGATATAGTATCATAACTCTAACGGTGTGTGCAGACAAATTGAATAACGCGTCTACTTAATTATACTACTCGTCAAAACAAATCAAATCTATATTTGCTAAAACCGAACATAGGTCAATTCAAAAATACTCCTTTACAAATAGAGTAAAATTATGATGATATTTCTAAAATCACAAATATAGTCGAACAGAGATTTTTAAAAAAAAAAATGAATTTAAATTAAATGTTGAGTATAAAGAAATATCGTTAAAGTAAAGAAGTTATTTCAAAATATAATGAAAAGACATACACATATTTCAATTACAAAGTTTTTAAATAATCGTTATAGTAACTGAACTTCACTTAATAATAAGAATTATATAATTTTGATAAATAAATTTATGCAAGTAGATCCTTCATATAATCTCTTCAATTATAATGGAAGAACGAACTCTTTATTGTTTAAATTGAAGGAGACTCCATTGAGTATGTCTCAAACATTTGCATATATTCCCTCCGATGAAACGGGTCCAACAAGTAACTGGTAACACCTCCGGTACTCTTCCTGAAATACAATGAAGGGCAAGAAGAGTTAACGCTTATCATATATCTCACACAATTCAACATTGCAAACATATTAACTACCTAAAATGGAAAGATACTGCAAAATACCTATCATATAATAGAATTATAATTCATCTATATTAAAGTAATGTATACTGAATGTATTAGAAGATACATATTATGATATATTATAACAAGTTATCACAGGACAAAATATAAAATGACAGTAGGATAAAATAAAAAAATAAAATTTGCAAGTTTTCTTTCAAAACGAGAAAGGATAGTTTGTAAAGTAAAAAAAAAAAAAACGTTCTAAAGGTGTTAAATGAAAGCAGTACAATGTTTTAATGAGAAATGATTAATTTTTCTTTAGAATATATACGAACAAGAAAAGAAAATGAATTATGCATGAATTACAACAGTGAGCAATTATAACTTCATGAATATTTTTAATCGAATTCTTTCTCAGAATTTACAAATGACTATTTCAAAAAGACTGTCAATGTGTATTACAATTAAAAGTTGTTAATTACAAACCTATTTAATCAAAACTTACAAGCGTTGTGATGACTTCTGGTCGCCTTGTCTGAATCTGTCGGACTCTTGTAAATATGTCCACCTCTCCGTCCATACGAAGCTGTTGAAGGGCGTTATGTAAAACACAGAACACCCCCGCTGGTCCAGCACCATTGCTTTAGAATAGAAATGAGTTATTGATAAAATGTTCATGCGTCGTTTGGGAAGCATTATTAAAATAAAAAAAATGTTTTTTTATGAACATTAGTTTCTTCTATTTTATCAAGAAAATAATTTTAACAGATATGTTGCTATGGATTTTACCTGCTTATGACAAGTGACGTTGATGCATTTTCTTTTTCTTGAAGCATTTTTGCTACTTTCAGTAAAGCGGCATTATTTTCAGAGGGAATTCGAAAGATGTCAATATACGATTTGCAATCCTTGGTTCATAAAACAAAATGAAGTTTTATAAATTTTTAATGGAAAGTGTATTTTTGTTAAAGAAACCAAAATACAATTTCTAAATAATTAATGAAAAACGAAGACACAAACTATCTGAAGTTTTAGCAGCATAATCGACTTACATCTGTTGATATAAGAAGACGATCTTGTTGGATACCGTCATTGTCAAACCCCTTGTTTTTAGTACTTATGGTAAAGGGTTTACACTGTAGCTTTTCTCCTCCATTGGGCAGCCAGTTAGATCCCTTGGTTAATAAGATTTTATAAGTATTCTTTATAATCTTTTCATTAAGATTCACTGCAGAAATATGATTTTTTTAAATAGTCAGTATACAGGTAGCTGAAAATATATTTAGAAAAAGACAACTGCATTGGAACTGTTTTACAAAGCTAGAGGGTCTGTTTAAAATGTATTTTATAGCAATAAAGAAAAAAAACTTTTGATTTATACCAAATAAAACGTGATATACCATATTGTCGTCATACAGAACCACCATTGATTCCACGTCATGGTCCTTACACAATCTCCATACATCTACCTCAGTATCAGGAAGAGGATTGTGGGTAACAATAAATCCTAGTGGATTCGTAAATGTCTGAAAGTTAAATTTTCATTGAATATTGTCTGTGATTTTTTCTTATAGTATATCATTTCAATGTTCAAAAATGTAAAATATTCCTTTAAAATTAGATTTGTTTTAATACTTTTGATTTTCTAAAAGAAAAGATTGCATTAAAACAAAATAAATTAGAAGTGACGTTTACTTCTCAAATGAATGTAAAAATGTACTTTAAGAGTTAAGTTGGTTCTCGTATTTTCAAGTCGAAACGATGACACTTACAGAAATGAAGACTGCATTTATATAGTCATTTCTTCCTTTTACATAGGTTGTTAAGTAGGGTCGGTATTTTGATGCTGAAATGTAATTCTGTGTTCAAAAGTATTCAATTGAATGAGCATAATAAGTATAATAAGTGCAGGTGATATTGTGAGCAAATTCTACCTGGTAAAATATCCAAATCCACATTTTTGGTTTGTTTCGCAGGTTTTGCAGCATCTTCGTTGGTCTCAATATCAAAAACAGGTTTCAAAGCCTCTAACAGCTGAAAAGCATTCAAATGTAGAATACAGGTGCATAACGCAAAAACAAACAGGCTGGGCAAACGAGTGGTCGCTTTGAACGATAAGGGTTTAGGTCATACAAACTGGTCAATCATCTAACCTGAAACTCCTTGTTCAGTTGTTGTTGATTAAAAGGCGAGGCATCATTCAAAAGGGTGGATACTTTTGCTTGAAGGTCATGTTCAGATATCACAGTATCTATATCTTGATATCCACAAAGGATGGCTTTATGTAAGAACACATATTGCTCCTGTTAAGAAATACTGATGATGTTAATATGATGAGCAGAAAAAAAGATTTTTTAGCGAGCAAAATTGACAAAAATTAATTATCATATATATTATATGTATATTTTTAAACACGTGATGTAATCTTACAACTGTTTGAACCATGGACATTCGGTCCTCTCTCATTTGCTTCACGAAATCAAAAACGTTGATCCGCCCCGTTTCTCTCCCTTGTTGTAGTAACACATTCAGACCAATATATGTTCCCGTTCTGCCAACTCCGGCGCTGAAAGGTCAAAGTTCACGCAGTTGATTGTTTAATATTCCTATGATATTTAATACAGCACATATATTTTTAATTTCACTTTGACTTCTATTTTTCTTTTTTTATCTATGTGAAAATGTATCTATCTTTGTTCTCCTAAATTGCAATATATGCGTTGAAGTTTCTAACTTATATTATTTACTTACATTTTTCAAAGGATATATACATGTATATTGTATTCAGTGAATTCTTGTAGATAGCTCATAAGAAAGATATAATTCTGACTTCTTGTCTCACCCTTTTTACTTTCTTTTGTTAATTTTTTTTTTATGTTCAGTACTGCTGTCATTTTCTCTTTATCCATCAGACTATCTAGCTATAATTATTTGACCTCGTACTTACAAAACTAAAAGTCGAACGTATCTTATCTAATTCATCATAACTGGAACTTATAAATAAAATAGCATAGAAGATTATAGTTCCTTGTAGTTTGAATTTATTTTACGAGCGAGAGAGGGTTTTTATTATACTCACAATTGCAAAGATAGAACGAAAATATTGTAACGAAACCGAGGATATCGTGTAATAAACTTGTGGGCCGCTATTGGTTTTCTGGTAACTGGTCGATGGTCAAAGACCAACTTTTGGTCACTTATCTGGTTGACGTAATGACCAACTTTTGGTCTGGTCACTTATTTGGATGTAATTAAATCAATTATTGTTCATTTCTTTCGTTAACTGTTCATTGACAAATATTTACATAGTTTATAAACATTGGGTTCAATGTCCAAACTTGTAAACAAGACCCGAATTTCACAGGTACACTTCGTAAAACGTAACATTACCCCCTTCTTAAGTCGAAACGTCCTCGTTTCGGGGTATTTTATCAATGACGTATACAAGTCCACTGGTTATGTCTTTCGAGATACGCGTTACACTGATATAATGTCATGTGCTTCACCACGAAACAGCTTTATCTGGTCACGATGCACATATTTTGGTTTCTCGGCTGCAGACTCTCTCTCTTTGTATACCGAATCGGACACGGCACGTTACACTGTGTAAAGTCCATTCCAATGAACCTGAACTTTAGGACATCTTCTTTTGGTCCTTGCCTTTGATGCGATCTATACATACTGCCCTGGGTGTACTGAATCTGGTTTGACTTAGTGCCATACTTTTGTTTCTGGTTCTTGGTAGTTTGTTTCCATCGGGTGCATAATCTGAACTGGTAACAACGTCCTTGTTAACCTTCTTGTTCTGTGGTATAGGACCAAGGATGCCGATGTCCACTTGTTCCAGTGGTTCCCTAGCTAAACATTTACCAGGTTTTCCTCTGACTTCCCATGATTGATTCTTCTTTGAGTCACCAACGGTACAGTCTCTGATATGCTTCTCAGCGTCGTTTGTCTCCTTCTCGTCACGAGGTTCACGAGGTAGTCGTCGGTCATCATTATCATGGTGTAAAGCTTCTTGTACGCAAATGTTGAACACAGGACTTTGTTCACTATTAAGGTAATTAGGTAACTTGTTGTTCCCTAATGTAAGAGTTCCCTCACCCAAGTTCAATTGACAGTTGACAGTTGTGCTGTTTAAGAAAATCAAGACCTAAAATCATATGTGACTCAACTTCAGCGACGACCACTTTATGTTCCGTAACTTCCCATTAAGTCTGACCTTCTGGTACAACTAAATCACCGTTTGCCATCTGTAAGTTACTACGGTTTGGAAATAAATTAGGTCTCACACATCTTTCTATCTCGTAATATTTCTTTTGGTGGATAACTGTTATAACTAAGCCAGTGTCAAATTGACACAATTGATTTTCACATTGTTAACAAACACATCAATTGTAAATAAGTTGGTACTGCGAGTATTTGAGTTCTTTACTCCAAGAACATGTGGCCTTTTCTGTTTTGTAGTTGACGTTAGGCCGCTGACGTCAACTACTGCGCGTTTCCCTGGTTTTCTGGTCGTCACGTCTTTTACGTATTCTGGTTTTCGTTGGTTTCTGTTTTTTTTTTTTTTTTGAAATGTCGTTGTAGTAATCTGCATTCTCTTTTGATGTGACCATCTTTCTTACAATAAAAACAGGGACCTTTCTTGTAAAACCTCTTTTCTGTATTTTGGCGGATCATCGCTACTAGGTCTGTTTCATAATTATTTCTGTCGGTATACGCTGGTTCCTCTGTCTGCATTCGCACTGCATCTTTATTTCGTCTCTCCCGTGCTTGTTGAAAGGCCTCGTATTCCAATGCCAGTCGCACTGCATCTTCTAGGTCTTTAGGTTTCCCTTGAGCACTGTCCATTCCATTTCTTGGTCATTTAAACTTCCGATGAACGAATCTTTGGTTATCTGGGCACGGAAACCTAGGGGTGCGTTCGGGTTTTACATCCTCGTGAGTCGCTTTATGTCTTGCATTAATTCTGTGATTGTTTCGTTTTTCTTCCGTATTCTGTTCTTTAGTTGTGTCTTGTAGATTTCTGTTTGGTTTTCTGGGTCAAATCTTGCTGCTTGTGCGGTAACAAGGTGACGAAAATTACACCGATATTCTGGCTGTAGGTCACTCAAAACGCTTAAAGCCGGGCCGCGTAGACTGGTAGCTAACTCTAATGCTTTTGTTTCCTCATTCAAGTGGTTCAATTAGGCGATCATGTCGAAGTGAACTATGTAGTCGTTCCAGTTCATGGTACCATCGAATGTTGCTGTTTTTCTCCCTTTAGGTTCCGTGGTACGCCTGAATCCGTGGTCATGGGCTTGTCTTGTGTGACCATAATTTGGTACATAGTAATCGAAGCTGCGCATGGTCGGCTGAAATTCGTTGGTCCCATTATTGGTAGTGTAACTTCGTGGTTGCGTCGGGTTTGACCAACTTGTCCTTGAAGATTCATGATACCAAAATTTTTCACATAAATTTTGTAGAGGTGTATTTCTGTATGGTCGATGCTCACTGGGTATTTGGTCATCTTCAGACGTAGTTCTCGTACCGGACTGCACGCAATTTTGGTCTACATATTGGTCATTAGTACTCACTGGTCTCAATTGAGATTGTAATTGGTTCATTTGGGACTTCAGAGTTTAAATTCTTGTAGAATTATGTGTAGACTGTCGTTGGTACATGTGTTGATTGCGCTGCCGTCTCTTATCTTGTCGTTGTTATCAACCCGCAAAAGAACTTCTTTGCTCGGAGTACAGTCGATAAACTGTAATTCTTTTGGTTCTGTATTTTGGTTATTTCCTCAACCAATTTTTTGTTCCTCGACATCTTTGTAATGGTTTAGGTTCACGCTTCACAGAATAACGGATCCCACCGCTGCCACCAATGTAACGAAACCGAGGGTATCGTGTAATACACTTGTGGGCTGCTATTGGTTTTCTGGTCCCTGGTGTAGATTTGATGGTAACGTTGGTCTCATTTTATGTTATGGTCAATGACCAACTTTTGGTCACTTATTTGGTTGACGTAATGGCTAATTTTTGGTCACTTATTTTGTTGACGTAATGACCAACTTTTGGTCACTTCTTTGGTTGACGTAATAACCAATTTTTGGTCACTTTAAATAATGTTTGTTAGGAATAACACTTGTTAAAAGTTTATAACATTTATTAAGACGATCAAATGGTTCACTTATCAACACACAAAATGGCACATGTAAATTGGTTGGTACAACGTTATTTGGTTAACAAAAAGGTGACCAACCGATGGTCAATCCAGGACGTTCCTATTAATTTGGTTCTTTAAATGGTTTCGTATACATAGACTTGGTACCGTCTTATAACCGAAGTATACGGAGTCGTTCCACAAACCAGGGAAGTCTGTGTGCTCCGAGTCACTCCCCACAGCCGACTGAAGTCTAAACCCAAAACAGCTGGTTTATATAGACAAAAGTTGTTATGATGACGTAAGACACAATCAGATACCTATTACGTCACAATCAATGCAATAGATAAATAAGTTAGCAGGTTTTGACCAACAAAATTATCTAAGTTAATAACGCTGTACCCATATAAAACATACAAAATACACCACTTTGTCATTAAATCATACATGTTAAATTAATAAAGTCATTAAATCAATTATTGTTCATTTCTTTCGATAACTTTTCATTGATAAATATTTACGTAGTTTATAAACATCGGGTTCAATGTCCATTTATTCCAAACTTGTAAACAAGAGTTAACCCGAATTTCACAGGTACACTTCGTAAAACTTAAAAATATTAAAACAAATATGTTTCACGGGTGAAGTTATTTCCATATTCAACAAAACATTGAATGATTTGTTAATTAAATTTTCTCTGTTTTTTCCTTGTCCACTGTCTTGTAATATAATGACAAAGGTTTTATGACATGATTATAGTTGAGCAGTTAGGATGGCATAGCTTAATGACGTGAAAATGAAAAGTTATACAAACATGGATTTCAACATTTTGTTCGAAGAAACTTAAGGACATACGCATAGTACCCCACCTACTTATAATTTTTTAAGATATTCTAAATTTAAACTTACAATACCATTTCATGTGCTCAGACAAAAACTCAACATGCGTCACCAGGGGTTTTGAAAAGATATCAAATTGTGAAAATGTTTGCATTAATCAAAGAAAAATGTACAAAAATTACAAAGCATAAATTCCAGATTTTTCATCAAGAATTGTTAAAGAAGAGGTGTACAAATCCATATATAAACATTAAAAGTATAGCACAGTGGTCCTTCATTTAGTGTCAGAACTCTTCAACTCCAAGGAAGAACCCAATAAAGTTCAAACTACATTGCAGATGACATGTAACCAAAAAAAATAAAAAAATACAGACAGACAGACGGATAATGGACAACTCGCTATTCCATACACTGTGTCATTTTTATGCCCCCGTAAACGAGGTTTCGGGGGCATATAGTTTTTTTTCGTGTCCGTCTGTCTGTCTGTCTATCTCTCTGTCTGTTTGTCTCTTTGTCCACAAAAACGTTAACCTTGCCCATAACTTTTGATTTAGTGGAGCTATGACTTTCATATATGTGTATTTCTTGTGACAAGACCTTTCTTTGAGTACCACCAAATTTTACCTTTTGACCTTGACCTTGGAGTTTGACCCACTTTTACATGAAAATTTTAAAATTTTACTTTGGCCATATCTTTTGAAAAGTAGACACCAGGATATTTATACTTCACATATGTAATGATTGTTAAAAGACCTTTCACTTGATACCAACAACCTTGACCCTTTGACCTTGACCTTGGAGATTTTTGTACCTATAAAAAAACTATAACCTTGGCTATAACTTTTGAACAATAACAAATACGGCTTTCATACTTCACATATATAATTCTGATAAAAAAAACATTTCAATGGATACCAAGAACTTTGACCCTTTGACCTTGACCTTGGAGTTTGACCTACTTTAAAAATACAACAATGACTATATTTTTGAAGGGTTCGGGCTAGGGCATTCATACTTCACAAATTTAATCCCTGTGACAAGACATTTGATATCAAGAACTTTTACCTTTTGACCTTGACCTTGGAGTTTGACTTACTTTTTACAAACTTTAACCTTGACCATAACTTTTGAACAGTAGGGGCTACAGCTTTCATATTTCACATTTGTAATCCTTGTGACAAGACCTTTCATTGGATATCAAAAATCTTGACCCTTTGACCTTGACCTACTTTTTACAAACTTTAACCTTGGTCATAACTTAACGGTAAGGGCCAGCGCTTTCATACTTCCCATACATACTCTTTGAGACAAGGCCTTTCTTTAGAACCCAACAACCTTGATCCTTTCACCTTGAAATGCAGTTTGTCCTGTATTATAAAATGTTAACCTTGGTCATAACCCTGGAACAGGTGTAGCTAGCGTTTTATATTTTGCATTTATTGTAAAAAGGCCTTAATTGGTACCAACATATTTGATCTGCATTTGAGAAAGCTTAACCTTCGCTATGTTGCCATACGGGGGCATCGGTGTTTCACAGACACATCTTGTTATCTTTATATTTATCATAATTATTGATTATTTTTATCACCAACCTGCAATGAACCAATAATGGGGGTCCAGTTTGCCATACTTTTAAAACAGCTTTGTGAAATTGAAGGAGTTCTATCTCTTCAGGCGTTCCGTGATCAGGCCAAGCCGTATAATGAAACTGTGTGACTGCTCTCAGTTCATTTGACTGTAAGGAACAATGAGATTTAAAATGCAGTCTTCTTAAGGACAGATGATACAAACAAATTTTTTCTTTGAAAAAGATTTAATATCAATGTAAAGTTCCAATAAAAGATAAGCTCTTTTCTAAGAATATAAGGAACACGAATCATCTCGGTAATTTTTGTGAATATATAGAATGAAAAAATATAACATACATTTTGTCTCTTTATTGAAAGTTTTCGAACTGTGTAGAAAGCATATGTAGATTCTTCCAACAAGGAAACCATATGTGAACCAATTTTCATCGGGTGATCCTTATTTGGCCAGTACTGAGTACATTTGTTCTATTTTTTTTATGTAAATGCAAATAATATACTTAAAATGAGGGGAAAAAATCTAAAACAAACAAAAAACATGAAAGAAATATACGTATATTAAGGTTATCATTAAAAAAAATAATGGTTGGTTGCCATCTCCTGACCAATTGAATAAACATGGGCCGAAGCAACGTCTACTTGTCACACTCCAGAGCAAAATTTTTATTTTCTTTTTATTTCTTTTATACCGTCAACAAATATGTTGAAATATTCTGCAAAAAAAAATTTTCCAAACCACCTACCGTCCCAATTATTTTAGACTGAGCCGGGAGAGGGCAAGCAGACATTATATTAAAATGACCTTAAACATAAAACAATGATGAAAAAATATTTGAAAGATGAAGCAAGTTATAAATTCCCTTCATCTGTTAAGGTATACCTTTCCATTCTCGACAAGATTTGTGAGCATAAGAACGCAATCAATATTCTCTTGTAATACCATTCTCCAAAAGTCTGATGTTGTATTTTTCGAAGGACCTGAAGACAAAATGAAATTACTAAACGTTCAACGTAAGTATTGTCAGATTTAACATGCAATCCATTCATTTATTTTTGTGATGTAAATAAAAGAAATTAGGATCGCAAAAAATTGCATTAGGAAAAGGCAACACAAAAACGTCTAAATCAAAATGCAAACGTTTTATAACTGCATGAACTTAAGGGACTCCGACCCTCAGCCAGGAAGGACAACTCTTCAGTTCATCATTTAATTCAAAAAGTCTTTAAATGAAGCTTGAAAATTTAATCTTTTCATGCAACAATTTTCATTAAATGCCTCTCAATGTGCTTCAAGGTTCTTTGAACTTCTCAGAAAGGTCTAATTAAAAGTAGAAATTTTTATCCCGAAAAAGCATTTTAAGATACCAATGTTTATTAACATGATATGAAATTAGAAGTGATTTATGGAGCTTTGCAAAGAACTTTGAAGCACATTGAGAGGCATATATTTACATTTGCAAATGTTTTCCTTTATACAACACTACTGAAAGCAAGCGTTTTTATAACTGTATAAATAGAGGTACGGGGTCAAGAGGTCATAGATGTTCGTATGGATAAACGTTCGACGTAATTTCTCAGTGACGTCATAAAGGGTCGACGCGCGTTCAGTGGATTACATATAGGCCTACATGCCGTTGAGTTTGAAAAATAATGCATTTCACACGTTATAAGTCACAATCAGGCAAATTTAAAATATGAATTAGTCACAAATGTAAATATAAGTAATAAGGTATCTTTTTTGAGTTTTATTGGGATGTAAAACGGGTTGGCACATGATCAAATCTTCCATAAAGCCCTTCGGGCTTTATGGAATTTGATCACGTGACCAACCCGTTTTACATCCCAATAAATCTCAACAAATGATACCTTATTTCTTAAATAATGAAAATTGTTGCTTGAAAAGATTTAATTTTCAAGCTTCATTTAAAGACTTTTTGAATTTAATTATAATTAAGAGTTGTCCTTCCTGGCTGAGGGTCGGAGTCCCTTAAGCGAATTAAGGCTCATGTAATACAGAAAAACTTAAAACTTATTTTCAGAAAGACACCAACTACCCACAAAATGTTTGGCCATGCACTTTATATTTTGATGTCATATAATGACGTCATTTTCTCTTCCAAAAAGAATTCTAAAGAACAAAAATACCATATTAAACTGTACAGAAAAGGGTCTTATAAGAAGCAGAATATTCCAAGCATAAATTATATTACTGCAAAAATATCAAAGTCTTTATCGTTTAGTTACATTTTTAATATAGTTTTGAATTGAAGTGAAATACGGTTAAAATTCTCAGTCAAATTCTAATCAAATGAGAAAATCTAAAGTATTTTTGCAGCACTTTTATTCATTTTTAAAATAATCTTTAAATAATACATTTTATATATGAAATTAAAAGGATATTGCCCCTTTGCCAACAAAATATGATGATGTTTTATTACTGCGAAAAGTAAAGACTTATACAGTCATATCGTTTCCTCCAATATAAACTGACTATAAAATTACTTGGGAACTAAGTAAGTTCAAGAAATTAAATTTAAAAATTCCCTGTAAAAAGATACATTCATTGTGTATTTTAAACAGTTCATTTACATAAAAATGTATAGGTAGCCTTAATTCATTTCGAAATACAAAACGCTGATATTGTTAACACTTTAATTTTATCTAAACTTTGATATTATACCTCAATAGATGTAACTATATAAATCAGTTTAAATAGCAGCAGAGTATTATTAATAAGTTAACCAAGCATTATTGCGGGAGATGAGTGTGATTTTTAAAAGAATGTTTTGCAAAAGTAAAATAAAAAAGACCTATACCTTGCGTTGCAATGAAGCTTCTTTCACCATTTAAATCCTAAAAGAATAATTATCAAATACAATCCAAAAAATATTTTACATGCACCTTCAGAAAGAATCAATCATTTGAATAAAAAAAAAACCCCTCTAACCCTGACATAGTTTGCATTTATGTAATCATTGTCGTCCTTGTTCCATTTCTCTTTGAGAATAACTCTGGAGTGTTCATCTAAAAACGTAAGTTTTGTATTAATTTCCTTAAAATGTTTTCATAAAATTTATCATTTATTACAATAACAAATTCAAATTTTCCTTTTAGTTAAGAAGCTTCGATACACATCAAGAGAGTGTCGTTCAAATATTTTTTTTATCTTTATTATGACAAAAGCATTGAATATTACAGATGCTTTAAAAATAATTCTTACAAGGAAATGTTGTTCGAAATCGGTTCTTGGCGAGATTTTCTTTCTCCTGAGCCGTGTGGCATTTATTCACGTCGCCATGGGGAAGTCTCTTTGTGTTTGAAAATAGAACGATTTTGTTTCAAATGAAAGTATTTGTAACATAATCGAGAAAGCCCAACGAAAAAAACAAAGAATGTTAAGTTAAGAACACAGAGAAACTCATAGACTTTCCTATATGAAGAATTAATTGGATGTGTTCTATATAGATTTAAGAAGTTTGCTGATATTAAAACAGGATTTTCATTTTAGAATATAGACATATTTTCTGACCTACATAAATAATAAAACTTTATAAAGTTCAAAATTATACTAGTGGTTATTTATATCACAGCTGGCAAAAAAGGGATATACATTTTTTTCAAATATGTCTGATATAATATGATATATATATATATATATATATATATATATATATATATATATATATATATATATATATATATATATATAACTCTTTTTTCAACTTCATTTTTTTATCTGTCTGTAAATAAGTTTTATACTGGAACACAATGTAAACTGGTTATATGTACTAATTGTGCTATCCTATCTAAATAAAAGAATTTATTACTATTATTTTTTCAAGGAAGGTAGGAAATACTGGCAATTCCTGGTAATTAATGTGTTTCCAAGGAAATGCTGGAAAATACGAAATAGCTACATGTAGGTATCTATAAATTTATAATAAAAATTTACATTATATTCCAAAAGAAAAGGGGACTTTTCACCGACGATTTTTGTTGCTATATTTTTCTGTAGGTCTTCAATTTTGATATCATTGGATGTTTGATTTGTATTGTAATACATACAATCACCAGCAAAGTCAAGCCGCGATTCTTGAGTTGATGATTGATGTAAATCACCTGTAAAAATTAAAACAAAAAATCAAATTTTTGAGTGGATATTATAGTGTTAACATCTGGACCCCTCCTCGGGGTGATTCATATTATAACAAATAGCCTTCCCCCCTTTCCCTCTTTCTTTTATTGAAATATCTTTATTCAGAAGTCATACACATATACCTATAAACATTTTGTTGTGTAGTGATACGTACCATTTATCTCTAAATGGTTTTCTTCAATTTTATTATTGTCTTCCTCAACCTTTGCAGAGCTTCTTTTTTCATTTATTTCTTGATGCAATTTCCGTCGTCTTAAAAAGATGTACATTCTATGCTTGAAAGTGTTTCATTAACATTGAAAAATTAAGCTTTTAACATTGCATAAAAATTAAGCTGATAAAGAAAGTAAAGCATTAAATTGTTAAAAAAGTTTGATTCTTTTTGACTGGGTTTTTGTTGTTTTCCTCAAAGAATTAATAGATATAAGAAATGGAAGAGTTCTGAATGCAATATGAAGCATACAAAAACATTCAAAGCTCAAAAGACCATTAAATGCTATTAAATGCTACAAATCAGGAGCTGAGCAAACTCGGGCCTCTGAACAACAGAGATTGGATGAGTTGCATGGAGGAGTAAGCATCCCCTACCGATTGGTAACGCCTGCCGTATGCTCCTTATCATGATTGGAAAATAACTCCGTATGTAATTCAGTGTTGGAAAAAAGGTCTAACGATAAGTGTGAAACCACAAAATGATATTAACACAATGCTCGGGTACTGAAGTATAAAACAATAAACTGATATTAAAAAAACGATGCTTATGTTTCTGATTTACATAATATATTTCGCACAAAATTATTGGCATTAAATGTAAAATATTAAGGTTATATGATTGATAGAATATTGTTAAATATATCCATTTTCAGTTAATTCTTTTCAGATATCATGGCTAGCATTGTAAAAAGACTTCTTGTCGTTTCTATGATGTGATTAAACATACCTTGCAACAATAACTACGGAGATGATAACAACTACCACAATAATGATTGACGTAATGACCCCTCCAATAAGTCCTGCCGTGCTCCCTCCAAGTGGTAAATTGTTTTCTATAAAACACTTCTAAATAAGCGTAACAGATCACAATTACAAACTCAGGACATTTATTTTGCATGGATTGGAGAAGATGATTTTTTTATGATGAGTTTGAGTCTAAAACTTCTATAAAAAGCTTGTATATTGCATCTAGAAAAAGAATCCGAATACGTACCATCACATTTCAAACCTTTCATATTATCTCTGCATCCTAGCAGACAATGTCCTGCACTTGTGCATTTTGTTTGGATGCAATTTTCACATCTTTTATTGCAACTAGATCCATAATATCCATCGTCACACTCTGTAATGTACCCAAATACGGTGTATAATGGCTATAATGTATAATAATATAAGATTTTCTAAAAAAAAAATGATAGATAGAAGTCCAATCATTAGTTGTTAAGATTGCAAAGACTAAAAATTTCTTTAAGGTCAAGATCTAGTAAATAGTGTCACTGATAAATCCATTATGACGTCATAATCACTTTCAACTTTCTTTTTCCCGTACTTTACGACTCTAATAGAAATATGTAGAAAATAAATAATTTTCGTGGAATTCAATTTGAATTCACATGAAAAGTAGTCTCGATACCTATCTTAAATTTGACATTATTTTAAAGTAGAGACTAAGAACATAGAAATTACGGTTTTCTGAAAAACTGTAGGCAATCTAGATACATTTTCTTTGTCTGATATGGAAAAAAAACTCCCATTTTCAATACTGGTTTTCTTTTTTTTCATTGAAAATGACAGTATAAAATATGGCTTTTCATCTTGTTTTTCTACAAATTATGCCCCGAAACACCTATTTTGACCAAGCTAATGTTATAAAGCATCATTAAATGAATTCATTTCTTAAATTTGAAAAATCTGTAACCCCCTTTCCATTACTAGATCTTGACCTTAACTCTGTCATTACCGTCACACTTGGTTCCATTCCAATGTTTTTCACAACCCCCTGGACATATTCCTGTAATGTTGTTACAAAAGGTTCCATTCGCACAACTCCCGCAACTTGAACAACTCGTACCATAGAAGCCATCTTTGCATACTGGAGGAATGTATCGTATTTTTATTCAAAGTGTTCTAACAGGAAGTAGGGAGGTTTGGGACATGGATATAAATATAGTTTGTAGAATAAATACTCCAAGCATAAAGTGTTTATCTATGCAATAGTCAATTAGTTTAAGTTATCTTAATGTACTTCAATTTCAGGCAATGATACATACATGTACATGTACAGACAAAAAGTAAAGACAATGAGCACATTATCTATATTACTCACAGTATTTCCGCCATTGTATTTAAAAAAAGCCTAAAAGTTATATATATAGTTTAAGAAATTTTCACTAGAAAGGCTCTGGTTAGATTTCAGATGTGAAATTTTTACAAATTTAATGTAATGTTTACCATTACACTTGGAACCATTCCAATGGTCATCACATCCGTCATGGCAAATGCCCGTCAAATTTTGACAATATGTTCCTGGTTTACAATGACCGCATGTCTTTGTACAGTTGTCACCATAAAATCCATTTTTACACACTTTAAAACGAAATAAAAGAAATTGTGTATAAATTAAAACTTCTCAGGCACTCTATGCAAAATACAAAGCAAAGAGCGTTGGATCGGATAATGAAAATAATTGCTACATAATTCTTACAATTACACATTAGACCATTCCATTGATAATGACATCCATTTGGACATATTCCTGTAGTTTTATTGCATACGGCGCCATTTTTACATTTACCACAGGTTCCTTCACAATTATGACCGTAAAAACCGTCTCTACAAACTAAAAGAATTCAAATAAATATCTTATTTTATCTTAGCTTTCTCATTGACATTTTGTGCATTGAAAGCGTGGTTACATTCATGGTACATGTAGAATGTTAAGTTGTATTTATCAGACATGGAATTTATTCAACAGAGCACTTCATTTTAAGTAAAGAGTTAACAGCTGAGTAGTTTAAGAGAGACTGAACTAACTCCTACAATCAGGTGGTTTAATAAACCTGTCGCTACACCCGTATTTACAGGAGCCATCAAAGGCATCGCATTTCTGGGCAAAACAATAAGATGAACATGGTGTGCAATTTTCCCCATATCGTGTTGACTCACACCCTGAAGAAATAAATGAATATCTCATTTAAAATATTGTTGTAAAATATTTTAGAAGCATAAAATAAACAAAAAAAAAAACAGCTGGAAAAATCACCAATCAGTGTCTTGTGCATCAATTTTATTTTTAATGCAATACCTACCCATAACCTTTAGTTCACAAATTTCGATGGAAGCAAATGCAGGTTCATATCCTTCACAACTTGTGTTAAGCAAGGGATCGTTTGAATTAAATAGAGCTATTCCTTTAGTCACTCTATTGACGGTCACATTCATCACTTGTTCTATGCAATAAGATGGATCTTGGGTGAACACCTTATATCCATCCTCAGACTTGTTAGCTGATGGTTCATATGTTGTTTCATTAAACACAATCACATTGAATCCGATATGGCGATTTACAGCTTTAAAAATCAAGCATATATATATATATATATATATATATATATATATATATATATATATATATATATATATATATATATATATATATATATATATATATATATATTGATAAAGAAACTTAAGTGAATTTGAGATGTATTATGCTAACAAATATATACTCATCGAAAATTCTTGATTGCACTACTTTTTTTGAGAAACAAAATATTTATTCGAACTTTTTCTTAATTTTTTATTGTTTCCTTTCTTCGTCATTATGTTTAAAATGATCTATACGGATTTTAAGTACAAAAAAATCAAAATGAAAACGTTTGTTCTATGTATTCCACAGTCAAAGGCGTCTTCGAAAATAAATAAGAGACGTAAATCAAATAATGCCTATCAGTGTACTAGAGTTAGAAAGCTCACTTTTATATAAAAAGGGATTTTTATAGAAATGGCAAAAAAAAAAAAAAAAAAAGATAAAAAAAGGTGGTTAAAAAGTTAGAAAGTTTAATGTCTGTGAACAAAAATGAATAAATATGATTGTTTCTAGAGGACTGTGAGCGATGAGCTCACAAAATGATACTTCGTCTCCCATATGAATATAATGGCAATGTTCATGTTTTTGTTATGTGAAACCCAAAATATGTGTCGGATCAAAAAGTAAATAGGAGGTGCAAAATGGCAGTATGTCGTGAATATTTTGTGAAAGTTTCATCAAATTTCATTCATTGCCTGCGTGGTGCAGTGGTTAGAGCGTCTGCTCTAGAGTCAAGGTGTAAGGAGATAATCCTTACGTTGCGGGTTCAAATCTCACTGTGGCACGTGGAGAGCGGTCTTTCGGATGAAACCGTATAAACTGAAGTCCCGTGCCGCAGTAGGTGCTGGTACAAAGAGGATCCTCGACTGCTCAATGACCCTGAGTGGCAAGTACTAGATAACATTTGTAGCTCTCCGAAGCCAAGTAGAGGCGTCTCCGTGTGAGTCAAATATTTTCGAGAGGAACCTTAAACAAAATACAATCTAAATCTATACAGTAATACATGCATGATAAGAGTAACGGATAACACATGGGTACCCCAAAGAGTAACAGACGGACAGACATCCCGATTACTATATGCTATCACGCTTTTCAGTCGATGGATGTACCGGTAATAACGAACTGTTGGACAATACATACTCATGTCCTGGAGATATTAATATTTTGCCATTAAGAGTACAGAGCAGGGATTATATAAATAAAAAGACTGACAGAAACTTTTCACTGACTTTGAGATAAGAGCCACCATACAACACAATATGATCAAAGGTGAAAATGACGTTATTTTCGATCAAAAGCTCTCTTTTTGCCATTTTCTGAACATTACATAAAATGCAGACTCGTGGGCACTCAAAAAGGCTTAGGCATCCCTGTTGATCAATACTCCCGCCACAAGTACTCTTTATTTATCAAAAGAACCGATTTTTCTGTAGTATCATGAGTATAAAATTGAAATTCTACCAATAGTTATGAAATACATTGTATGCCTGTCAAAATACAACCAAAAAGTATTCATAATTAAGGCCATATAAAATTTATAGGAATTTAAAAATGCTGACTGAAAAGAAGATTATTGAAATCCTGTTTAATAGCCTTCTTTATGAGTTACGATGAAATGATTTTAAATATTGTACTTGTATACTCGCCGAAATCTGGAAATGAGTTTAAAGAAATGATCGATGTAGATACGCATAAATAGAAGAGAAATGTATTCTAAACCATATTAATGCTTACTAGATTTTCTGAAGTAAATTTGCAAATATGCAACATTGGACCACCTAACCAACGTTAACTTCCACCAGGCTGTTTTAAAGTCTCCAGACCGTGTGAAGCTACAGACATCATCCCCCTGTAGAAGTCCGTCAACGGCTTTATCTGACGCCCATTTACCGTTGGTGTGTGTTGTACTCTGTGAAGTAACTCCCTTGTATGTCAATTTTCCCGCAAGGTTCTCTAAAATATAAATTCTTTAAATCTAATTTCCTGTAAACCCATTTCATGGTAATGTTTAAAGACGAAATCATAGGTTATGATATATTGTCTTAAACACATTTTTTTAAAATCAAACGTTGCTTATGCATTTTATATGCATTTTATTTATTTAATATGTTACAAAAACATATTTACAATAACATGTGATCAGAAGGTAAGTGTGTCTCCAACAAGCACTGAAAATTGCTGTTTATATTGATGTGACAATAAAAAAGGCATTTAGTCTCGTTAGTCGTTGGCACGATAAATAGTCCTCAAATCTCAATGACCCTAAGTGCCGTGTAAACGTTTACATTTGAAGCACTTTACTGATATAAGATGACATCTCTCTATGAAGGAAATTCTCCACCTGATAACTATCATACAAGCAATCATTTCAATAACATGATATCAGAAAGCCTAAAATTGTATTCCCTGAGTTGATTTAAGATAGATTATTATAATCTTAAAAACAATTCACAATCCGTAGTAATGATGTTTGAATACCACGTTAGAAGGAAAAAACATAAGTGTGCGGCAGAGCAAACACAGATCTCTTGAAAACATAAAAGACGGAAGGAAGCATCTCCTGATAAATGATTACATTGACTGTGTGCCATTACCATCAATGAGCATACGGAAATTAATTTCTTCAGGCAGTTCATTTAAAAAATGACACAGAAATTTATTTAAAAATACATCAGTTAAAGTTTGATATTATGGATAATGGTTTTTGTTGACAAGGTCATTTTTTCATCGAAGGAATTTGCCAAACGGTGATTTCAGTCGAGAGCGTTTAGTTATGTATAATAAAAGTATTGTCATGTTGATTTCTGGGCTATACGTGACTTGTTTGAATTAGTTTAATTAGGGGAATAACTCGCTTAATTGAGAGTAATGATTGTTGTATTACGTATTTGTGTAGCCCTACACGTAGGCAACTTTCTGGTTTGGATTGTCCCCTACAGTGGCTGTAAATATCAAACGGATAAAGCAATACTATATCTTTTATTAATTTAAGTTTATCATAATAGTGTGTTCATAATGTTTGTAAACAAACTGTCATCAGTTACAAATAAAATAATTCAGAATATTATTTAAAAAATATGTTTTAGAATTAATTCTGATGACTGTACGGAGGGTCAAACAATGTAGGAAAAGTCCTTCTGTGAAATGAAAATGTAAATCAACATAGATACTAAATATATCTAATCTACAAGTCTTACAGCACACAGTCCTCTACTATTAATTCACAAGCAGAGTGAATTTGGAAAGAAAGCAATATTTTTTTTTTACATTTATCATATAACGTTTATCTTAAACAACTTAAGTAGCAACTAGTCATACCCATAACACCAAATTTTCTAATTTAAAAAAAAAAATTGTGGGTAGAAAATATTAAAACAATTACCGAAACCATCTGTTACATTTATAAAGGCAATTCCAACACAGATAACATGCAGTGAAAGGTCCATGTATTTCAGTTTTCTAACGTGGCTCATTCAATCCGCTAATGTTTAAAACTAATCAAGTAAGGAAAATATTTTTTTAAAAGTTCGTGTTTGGCTTCTATTCTTCCTTCCTTGTGATAGTTAAACGATTTTATCCATTTAAGAAAAACACATAGAGTACACATACATACCAAGTTTTCAGGGTTTTAAAAAATGAGAGGAAGAAAGAAAAAGCAATCTACTTCTCATTGCTATTTCGATTCGACATAAAATGGGGTAATTAAAGTATCAAGTAAGGATATTTTTTAATGCATATGACCTAATCAATATACGAAATGGTTTTCTCTTTTATACAGATATTGCAAACAAAACGTAATGCTGTTTGGAGAAGAGCAGAAATAAGTTTGATACTGGCAATTTACGAAAGAACATAAATTAAAACTATCCAAGGAGGATTCGTCCATATGAATAAAACTTTCTACCAACCGACTGACTAAAAATGGTTCAACTCAATTTTTTACATCCCATTTTAAGATATTTCTTTTTATTCATTTTATTCCGTTAACAAATATGTTTCAATTTTTAGGAAAAAGAATTCACAACTTCATTTCAACCCAATGAATTTTCCTTGAGTCGGGAAAGGGCTTGTGTATTCTTGCCATATTGACAATGCAGAGAAAATTAGAAAATCGATTTAGAAAATCCTTTGTTTGATATTCTAAATCGTTCAAACCAAACGATTTTCGAATTCGTTCAAACGATTTTTTTAAACTGTTTCAACGATTTACAAAATAACACAAACGATTTAAAAAATAGTACAGACGACTTTTTAAAATTTTCTCTACAATCTTTGTCAATATAGCACGAATATTCCTTCTTACCTAAAATACTGAATCACTGTAAATGTATTATATTTAGCGTGTACTGAATCACTGGAGTATATTGATTTTTTTACTCTGTAAAATTGTATATTTGACAAGAAATTTTAAAAAATGTAATTCAGTAAATACCACTTAAAATGATTTCATAACATTTGAAAAAGTGGTCCGATGTAATGTAAATGTTTTTTTGATACAATATATGATGGCTGGTCAATAAACAGTATGACATACAATACAGATATCAAATAACATTAAGCGGGACCTTTTCACATTATTGAATCTTGAATGAATTTATAAAAAAAAATATGTTCATGTGACCACTTTTCATAACATAGTTTCATTGTGAGAAGCTGGAAAACAGAAGCTATTCGAGACACGGACTTAAGAATGAAAGGTAAAGAACCGGTAAACCAGAGTGAAATTAATGCTTCATTAAAGCTGCCGTAAAACTCGTTAAGGATCCCAAAAAAAAAATTCACTGTGATATGTAAAATTTACGACAACCAATGTATGTTTTAAAAAGAAATGAACAGGATTATTTCAATGAGGAAAATATATAATGGGCATTAAAAATGGGTACCATCATTGAAAACAAAAGTTATAACAAATACTGTACTGTTTGTCAAATTACAACAAATAATACTGATGTTGTATGATTTACTTTAAAACACCTGAAAATTTGATAGAAAGTATTTTGGGATTAGTTCACACTGTTTTAAAGAAACATTTGACAGTAAAAGAAGTTTAGAACTAAAAGGTCACCGAATGTTTTGAAAAATGAGTGAAAACGACGGCGTATTAAAATATCTTAACAATTATTTTAAAATATTAGTAATTGCAATTATCCACATTTGTTTGAAATTCAAACAGATAATGAAACTTAAATCTGTTGCTTAAAACCCTCGAAACAAAATTAACAATAAGATGCACATGACAAAAACAGCGAAGATATTCAGGGAGGTAGTATAATTTCTGAAGTCTAGAATGCAATTTTTTTGCAAAAGAATCGACAGGTTAATGAGAGGAAGCAACCAGAATCAGGAATCCACTACATTATTTTTTCATGACAGCGTCCAAACCCCACTCCCTGAATTATAAAGGTGTTTTCGGGATAAACAGAAAGTTATTTTCTTTTTTCACATTAATAATATTCGCCAGACCTTTCGCCTTTAGACTTGTTTCATTTTCCTTTCTTGTAAACACCTTTCAGAAGGAAGAAGCGAGTCCAGGAAATCCTAAGATCTTTCAGTTTCCCGTAACTGCGGGTCATACCCAAAAATGAGTTCGAAAAACAACAGAAATTGGATGACTATTTTTACGGATAAGTGTTTTAAATAAAAAAAGAATATTTAAGTTAACTCATTAAGTCTACATCATTGAAAAGCGTATTTTGCTTATTTTCGAGCTCCGAGTTAATTATGTACTAAAACAAACTTAATTCATTCAGATTTTATGTCTTATTTTCTTTTGTTTTTCATTGGTGATAATTAAAATTTTGGTAAATTGAAATACGATATCCCTGTCAAACTTACAACTTCTAAAATTACCACCTTTCACGGTAGCTCAGTCGGTAGAACGCTCGCTCCGTGATCGGGAGGTCGTGAGTTCGTATCTCGGCCGCGGCTGACCCAGTCGATAAAAAATGGGTAGCAACTGTTCCTACGCCATGCGCTCGGCACTTTGAAGTGAAAGTTGCGGGTCCTTCGGATGAGACCCTAAAAACCGAGGCCCCGTGTCAGCGGCGATAAAGATCCCTCACTGCTCAATGGCCCTGAGTGCTGAGTAAAGGTCAAAATTTGAAGCCCTTCACCGTCAAATGGTGACGTCTCCATATGAGTGAAAAATTCTCGAGAAGGATGTTAAACAATATGCAATCAATCAATCTAAAATTACCATATTTCTAAAAATACAAGTAAAAAAATCGAAATTTTAACATTTAATAAGTTGCATATTTATTTTTCCCTGCAATCAAAGAGTTGAAGTTTTTCTTTCTTTAACGCCTACCCTATTAAGTAGGCAGACACGCAGTGGGGGTTCTGCAAATTTAATCAGATCTGCGCACTGCATAAGTTTGCATGCCGTAAGACCTGCTTTAGCCCAGATGTCCAACGTGAAATTTTTACAATCCAAATTAAAAGTGCAAATATTACAAGTAGCATTCATAAAATTTCAAGGTCACCTAATGCATAAAGTATATACGAACGTCCCAGATGGCGCACACTAATTATTTCCTCTGCATTCATTGTCCTAGGAGAGGGAACTTCAGTCGCTTCCTAGGGTATTGCTGGATATACGTATGATTTCACAAATTACCAACTATTCACAAAAACTTCTGTATCGCACTTCTCTTTTCCGAAATAAAAAAAATGATCGCAGAAAAGAGTTTCAGTTTGTAAAACCCTCCTTTGCAATCGAATAAAAAAAAGGGGAAGTAGAATCTACACTCAGTGTCTCTCCTGGTTGGTCAATAAAATTACCCCCTATGAATTGTTCTAATGATGACAAAAACCCAAAACACGAATAAATCCGGTTTAACATGTTATTCATGTTTATGTCAAGTCTTTACCTGAAAGCATAAAAAACAGAAAAGCAGTATCTTTTCTAAATGTGTTTCAAATATATAATATACAATAACAAGCTTGTAAAAAATATCACTGACCAAAGTTGATGCTGGAATATTGAAAAAGGAAGTTGCAACCAAAGTTCCTTCATTTGTATATTTGACGAAAAGGGACAATAATCAACAAAAATATTTGACAAGAACGATAATCACTAGGAATAAGTACAGATATCTAGATAAGGCATTCATGCACTTCCTTCGATAACAGCAGCTAATTTTGAGTGAATTAGCTGTGAACATTATTTTCAATTATTCATTTGGAATTTGTTTTCGACATCTGCAGTTTAATAGTGTACCGGGGCCTTTAACAATGGCTTTATTTCAATATCCTTTAGAATTATTCATTTTGAAAACTTTAATTTTAGAAATCTGTAGCACAATAGTGTACCAGGGCCTTCAACAAAGACTTTATTTTACTTTTCTTAATTAATCATTTGAATTTTTTCCGACATATCCAAATCACTAGTGTACTAGGGTCTTCATTAATGGTTTTTATTTAATATCATTTAGGATTATTCATTTTGAAAACTTAAATTTTCGACATCTGAAGTATAATAAGGTACCGTGGCCTTTAACAAAGGCCTCATTTTAATATCATTTATTAAAGTTATTTATTTTGAAAACTTTAATTTTCAACATCTGAAGTATAATAGTGTACCAGGACCTTAAAGAACGATTTAGTATTTCTTTGATTTTATTTCTATTATTTGTAGAACATTTTGAAAACTTAAATTCAAACATTTGCATATGCAGGGCCTTTTTTCGCACAATTGTTTACCAGGCTTACAACCTCTAGTCTTCAATATACAGTTAAAGTATATCATTGAGGGAATCAGCAAGATTTCAGTTCCCCAAGAGCGAGTCTATTTAGTAAATAAGCTTGCTCGAGGGGAACAGGAATCTTGCTGACTCCCTCATTGTTATACGTTAACTGTTTTATCATACCGATACAAACACTACATTTGAAAAAGTCTTATTCAATAGTTGAATCCACACTTTTCAAAAGTTATGTCCCTTGGCCGCCATCTTAGGGGATAAACCCATAGATTCCTCACAGTGCCCTTTGTAGTTTTCAGGTTTGTAACTTTGTCATTTGACTTGGAAAAATCGTTGCATAGTGTATACTGATTGCCCCATGTTAGGGCTAGCTACACATCCAAAGAAAACAATTTAGACACAGTGTATCCATCATAGCCCGCCCAAATATTTGGTAGCATAAAGAGGAAAGAGGTTGTTTCTTTCCCTTTTGACCGTTTGGTTGACCCTGCACAGGGAAACAACTTTTGTAAAGTGTGGATTGGTCTATACTGTAACAAATTGAATGTTTAATTCGGTTAATTCCAACAGGAATAAATAAAAAAATAACAACAAATTAGAATACAGTCATAAAAGGAATTCTATTTATCAATAAATAAGTTCATTGTTCGAGTTTATACTTATCTAGTAATTAACTAAATCTTCATATGCCAAAACTGCAAATCTTGAGCTCGCCATTTTGCTACAGGTAAACTGGTTCTTTTGTATTGATATGAGACCAGCTGACTCGCGATGCATTCCGATTCATTATTGAATATTCATGAGTTTATTCGGAACATTCCTAAGTTTGTCGTAAGTTTAAAGAAAATGTTAAGTGTTCCGAATATGTGTGTATCAGTTCATCAAAAAAAAAAAAACAAAAAAAAAAACAAAAACAAAAACAAAACAAACAAACAAACAATACAAAACAAAACAATGTTTTGGCAGGGAATCAGTCTATTTTGCAGGGAATCAGTTTATTCACGGTAATTTTCATGAAATCAGCAAAATATATCGATTTACTTTTATAAAGTGAAAAGTCAGTAGAGGTATAATATTTGATTTTAATATATTTATTGTGTTCATATAACAATAATTCTAACATTTGCATTACAATAGAGAAGCAAGGCCTTTATTAAGGACTTAAAAATACTTATCGAACATTTGCAGTGCAATAGTGTACCAGAACGTTTAACATCGAACGGAAGGATCCGTTTTTTATACATCTGAGGTACCCTGGTGCTCGGTCAAATACAATGTAATACCAATATTTGCACTAGGGACACCATCAACTGTAGTGCACATATACCAAAACAATGCAATGCACATTTACGATTGACACAATGCCTAACATAATGTTTTCAGTAATTATAATCATTATCGGCATATTGATAACTGCATAACGTTTTATTTCTTATAATGAAATTAAGAACCTGATCAAACCAAAAGAAAATGTTTTTACTGATTGTTCCTGTAATGTACATATATGTGGATTTAAACATATCTTGTACTCCAATAATTCTGTGAAATAAGTTAAAATTTTGTCTTTATATATGTTAGCCTAAAAAGAAGCCTATTTCAATTTTGTTCAAGTGTTATTTATGTTAAATCTGTATCAGAAAATCTCATCGAAAGCAACAGAAGGCCATAATACGTCCAGGAAACAAAATTGATAACTTGGGTTATATTTGATTATTAGGAAATTCAACGTTTTGTTCGAATTTGATTCAGTAAGGAGGAAGTTTTCATATTTTGTAAATAGTGTTACACATCATGATAGGTACGTGTAACACTTAACAATTCAAATTTTTAAAAATTATTAAGAGTTTTAGAGTTTTAATATATTAGTTCAAATTTCTAAATTTACAAATTGAAACTGATTTGGTATATTTGTATTTAATATTTTAGTTCAAAAATCTAAACTTTCAAATTTCCAAACAGGTTTTTGAATTTTAGGTTTTTAGATTTTTACCTTAAAATTCAAATTTCCAAAAACAAATTTTGTATAAATATGATACAGTGTAAAGAATAACAGGTAAGATTTGTGTGATTTGGCCATTTCCTGCCCAAAAAATACATGTTCCCATTCTAACAGTAATGTATTAACAACACTGCATGTATTACGACATTGAAGAAGTTGAACAATGTACAAAAATGTTCTCTATTAAACTTTTTAACTACATTTTAGCTAATATTGGACAGGGATGAACTCAGTCCAAATATAATTGAAAATTAAATGAAACTTTGAGATTTGTCTTTCTCTTTTCTATACTTTAAAACGTCAAACTTAAGTGTATGACTATAAATAGATAATTTGTTTTTGATTTTCCTTAAATGAATTTTTATGACCTACATTCAACATGCAAATATAAATGAAACTCCTTTAATAGATTTTTATGTTTTTTTTTTTTCAGGTAGTTACCCAAACTTGTACATGTACTATTCAATATTAACTAGCTTCTACTTTTTTACCGGTTTATCTATAAGTAATTCTTTAATTTTCATTACTGAAAATTAAATATCAAAGCTAATTACAGTCAATCAAATTCTTAAAACAACAATATATTTACTAAATACAAAGTGAGTTTTGCTTTAAATTCTGGTGATTCCTGGTAATCTGTAGAACAAAAATACAACAGTAATTAATATGTGTAACTGTTACACCTGTATCCCGTAATTTGGAACAACAGAACTTAAAATACTGCAAACAGTGTATCAGTAACCTGTAAATCTAAAGAAATACTTTTTATTTACACAATACAATTTAAAGATGTACAACACATTCGGGGAGATAACTCTTGCTTGGTATTTCAATTAAAAGTTTGACGTGACGTCAAATTAAAGGTCATTAATAAGGCGTCATAATGACGAGAACTACGATCCCGATGAATTAATCATAAAATGAAAATGGGACATGGAGTTTGATTGTGATTATGAGTATCATACTCCATCAATGATTATTGTTTTTTTCATTAATCCGATTAAACTCCTTAAGACAGAAAATATCATCCTTAATATTCATATCATTTCATATACAATAAATTGTGTTCTTGATGAAAGTGCAACATTAAATTTACGTTATATTGCCTGAATTCTCGTTATGTACAATTGGCTACATAACATTCCAATTCAATAATTAATGGCCTATATTATAATCTGTACATTCAGTATATAAATATTTTGTTCTTCTTGAATAAAAAAAAATAAACAAACAAACATTTTTATAAAATGTAATGATCGATGTCAAAGAGGAACAAGTTTGAAAATGTAGATTTTGATTTCCTTTCTTTATTCACTGTTTTCTGCATACACAGAATCAGATACATTTACAGGAAGACCTGATAATATTCGATAATATTATAATAAAGACCTAATACATACAATGTAAGTATAGAAATTTGTACAAAAATGTTTACTAGTACTTTAATTATCTGAATTCGCATTTCCTCGAATCAAGCAGATCTACCATCGAATCAAACAAAACGTATAGTAAAAAAATGTATGCATAAATATTAATTATGTATAGATGAAAAGTTCAATATAGGATTAAACGTTCTTTTTTCAGAATTTATCGATGTGTAAATTCTGCCTTTTTACTCACAAACTGAATAAAAGTGCGAAGCACTTTTATGTAAAGTTTGTGAGTAAAAAGGCAGAGTTTACACATCGATAAATTCTGAAAAAAGAACGTTTAATTCTTATAATTCCAATTACAATTTTTTTAAATTATTAGAATTATTTCCCTTTGAGGCCGCCATACAATCCGTTATTTTGTACGGCGTAGGAATACTTTATGCCGCAAAGAAACGTATACAAGATGAATATCGATAAAATCCAACTTAAATTGTCAAAACAATTAATAAATAAACTAATAAAAACTCATTGAATGTTGTTTAAGTCAACAAATATCGTAAATACGCGTATTCTCCAGAATAATTCGTCCTTGACCATGGCCATGTTGACATTTTAACAACAACGTCATAACGAAAGATGCAGACCGACGACGTCCTCGATTTTCTCTGGTTCGTTCAAAGGTTTAGGGAGAATATGGGATCTAGCCTATAGGATGTAAACATATGAATTTGATGCTAAAATGGCAAGAGTCTGAGGTACGTTTCTTTTCCCTATCACAACGATACCAACTGAGCTGAAATGGAACGTCGAGAAAATGACAGCATGGTCAGCGATTTTTTAAAATTTACACTCGTGATCCGACAGTGACATACACATAATATTAATTCCCGTCTGTCAGTCCTGTTTATCTCCTATTCATTCATTCATTTTTATTTCAAGTTTCTTGTAATCAAAATTTAGCTAAAACGGACTAGAAGTGTCTGTTTTCAATGTTTTTACAACAGTCAAGAAAGTAGTTCTAATTGAAGAATTCATCGATGTGTAAACTTTTTCTTGAATTTGTTTTCGTCCAATCAAAACACAGGGAATCAATAAATAAAATTAAGATTGGAATTATTGTGTGATATATTGATGAACTGTTAATGACATGAAGACGAATAAGGAATTTAATCTCTATTTTATTTTTAGATGCAACAGAATTGTAAGAATGCATACAATATCGTGAGAGGTGTATATGCATATTTAGTGATATTATACTTTCATGTATTTGAATCTGATTGGTCGAGAAACATTTGTTAAATATCTAAAACATTAAAAATCAAAAACAACACTTTGTTCTCATCTTTATCCAAAAGGCCTTTATTTTATTAGACATTGATCTACACTACCTGATTTATAGAATGATTGAGTGATTGATTGTATTTTGTTCTACACCCATATAGAGACATCAGCGTATACCTGTGAAGGGCTTCAAAGTCAGACCTCAACTCGGAACTCAGCGCCATTGAGCAGTGAGGAATCTTTATTGAGCCAGTTTTTAAGCTCTCATCATAAGTAACTACAATTTGAAGTGCCTAGTCATTAAAGGAACAGTTACTTCCTATTTTTAACGTCATGTAAATCGTAGTAGAGGATCAGACAAACGACCTTTTGATTAAGTGTGTTAAATTAAGGAGCGATCACGTTGCCACAGAGCACTATCAGATATATAGAAGCTGCTTGACCAATTTTCTCCCATCTGTTATCAAGAAGAAACAAATATTAAAGAAACAAGAAATTTTAAACATGCCACGAAACAATTAACCTTAATATTTCCTTGTCGGTCATAGGGAGTCCCAAGACCCCTGCTTCTGTTTTTTTTATGATTGTACAGTTTAGTAAACCTTCAGTAAATAGACCCTGAGTGCCCAAAAGGACTAGAAGGGAGGGAAACCTAAAATTTTCAGGAATCTTCCTTGTCTATAGTAAATCATAAAGATAATGCTGGTACATATTTAAATAACCTGGCAGTAGAATTCTCAATTCTTATTACAGTATCAGAAAGTTTTAAGCACTTCCTTAAATTGTAAAGATTTCCTTGTTAAATTTAAGAAAAAAACTAAACATGGACGCGCTGTAAGAACTTCACAAATGTAAAAAAAATTAAGAGGGGCTTGTGTTAGAATGAATAATAGACATTATATATCTAGTTCTATATACAGAAATATCATGTGTTCTGAATCATGACCTGACTCCACACCACATGGACCGTGTGCCAGCGGAAAAATTGGAACAAAAGAAACAAGAAAATATGATTCTGGCTTCTGTCTTGTTACTAGACGTATAGTAGAATATGATAGTGCCTACTGCTTAGTTAGTGACTTTTGGCCTCCACCTGCCACATCATGGATAGACAGATGCCAATCATGGCCTAAGCCTTATGTTGTTGATGATATAGTAAAACATGGATGTCACTTGGTAGCAATAGGACATAAGCTAGGAAGACATGAAGATCATGAATGGAGAATTTCTTTTTCTCTGGCAGAACTAAGACTTGTGTATGCAATGAACCGCTGTCAATTCTTAACTTACGGCTTACTCAAAATATTCTTAAAAGAAATAATTAATTATGGTCTAAGTGAAGATGATAAATTATTGTGTTACTATCACATGAAGACATTAATTTTCTGGATGATTCAACAAAATACAATACCTCACTGGTGTCCGCAAAATCTCCTGGCTTCTTTTTGAGTCTGTTTTAAACTCATCCTCAAATGGGCGTACGAGGGAATCTGTCCTAAATTTTTCATTCCAGACAACAACATGTTTCTGAGTAAAATTTATGGCAACAAACAACAACAATTATTTCTTAGACTGTATGGGTTGTATGAGAAGGGTTTAGCATCTCTGCTACACAGTCCCTCCATTAGGTCTTATGTTATAAACGTCCTCCATAATCCCAGACTCCCCATCTGTACAGATGAACATACTCTGATTTCTAAGGATGAAGAGGCTTCGTTGGATATAACACTATATCATCAAATACAATATTCTAACACTTGTTACAAATGGTGCATACAAAGCTGTACGAAATGTCTGCAAACAATGGAAAAGATGATAGGTTTAACCCTCCTGACACAGTATCAAGTCATTAAGCTACAAAAATTTACAAGTGATATCCTTCAGAATACTGCTTTTATGTTACACATGGGAAGTAACACATCTGAAAACAAACTGAGGTATAAAGCTGACAAAATGTCCTGTCACATGCTGAAATTAGGAGCCAAGTTTGGTTTCATTACTGACATGGTGTACATAGCCATGTATTATTACAAGACATTTAGATACACGAAAGCTTTATCTATTATACAGATGATCAAGGTCAAGTTAGTACAGCATTGTGTTGCATAACGTACATGTAATTGTAGATATAGACAAGTATATTGAAGTTTTAGGGGGACAGTCGTGGTCTACAAAGATGGGACAGGCTGTAGCAAAGGATATCAAACTACATAGTCATATCAATTATATCAGTGAATTGATACCAGAACAACAGTTTGCTCGAGCCCTAGAGGAGTGGGATTCTGGGCTATTTATCCCACCCTTTACACTGTTATACATGCTTGAGATCTTGTGTTACAGACAGACAGACACAATGAAAGCGCTAACAGCTCTAAATTATCTACAGACCGTACTTTACTATGATCAGTTTCCATCTCAGAGACATATCATGGCAGATTCTAGGGATCTGTCAACAGGTGACAGGGAACCTCCAGACTGCTCTATACTCATACCAAAAATCTCTCAGACAAGAACCATACAACAATATAAAATTAGCTACAGAAATGAGACTACGGGAAATAAGTTTGCCTTGTCAATATATAAGGAATTAAAATAAATGTCAGGTTTCTTAATTGTTTTATCTGATAGCGTTCATGATCTTTATCATGCATTTCTTGTGGAAGATGAAAATCAATGCAATATGAAACTTTTAAATCTGGCAAAGAAAAAAAAAAACAAATTATAAGGTTACATGTGTTGAAGTTATATTGCATTTTATGTTTTACTTTGGAAGAAGAAGTTGTTATTCTGATAATAAACATACACCCTATGAATTTGAGTACATGTTGTTATTTAATGTACATAATAAAGGTATATAGTTAGCTAAAAATGACATCAACGACCCCCCCCCCCCCCCCCCCCCCCCGAAAGCGAGAAGGTTAAGGATTAAAAAAAAAGATAAAAAAAAGTTAGCATGCAAAATATAGTTACATTCTTCGAACTTCTTTTAAATTTGACTCAGCATTCAAAATCAATTTCTCCCACCATATAAAATGTGTTGGTATTAACGATTGAAATCATCACAAATTTTGCCAGAAGCTTTTTTTTCTATGGAAACAAACCCTGAATTCATCCATTGTAGTCAGACTGGAAGATCTGTCATCTTGGCGGTGCCTCTAAATTGATTGCTCTAGATGAACCACAGTTCCTGTACGACACCAGCGCCATGTCTGCATTTATCAGCTCTCCAGGTCGGTAGAGCGCTCGGGTTTGTGATCTGGGTCTGGAGGTTGTTAGTTCGAATCTCGACCGCGAATGACATTAAAAATGGGTAAAATTGTTCCTTCGCCATGCGTTTGGCACTTTGAATTGAAATTTTTATTTAGAAACAGCTGCTTTAGAATTCGAGCAAATTTAAATTACATCTTTTGTAAACTTGGTAATAGCGAGCGCAGCGAGCTCAATAGACTAACGTGTAAGGACAGAGAAATTCGGATTGAAATCTGTACATACGTCAGCCAAATTTCTCTGTGCAACATTCCCAGAATTCCCGCACTACCCAATGTCCTTTGCGCGAATATTGCCGAATAAATAAATACATAAATGATAACGTAAAGCATATATCAGACTTCCAGTTTGTAGAAATCTTTCAAAGAAACAAAAATAACTATACAAAATTGCACTAGTTTTATAGTTTCAAACAGACGCTGGGCTGTCTCCGTAAGCTCCGACGAGCTTTGTGTGTCGTATGACGTCACAACTAGTCGAGATATCTCGTGCGGCTTGACGTTCGAAGTGGCTGATCTCAAGTGTTTTTGATGGTACAACTGCGCTCGCCCCAATGGTCACACCGTAAACCATATTATTTTTAAGCTGTAATATAAAGAATATTTAGAAAAATACAATTAATTTTATTTCTGGAAGTATTAAGGTCTTGGGTCGAATAAATTGGATGGCGCAACCAATACCAGAAAAGATTCGATTTATTAAAAGCTTCACCAATATATCACAGGTTTAAACAATCAAAACTTGCGATAAATTGGTGAAGCTTTTATATTGCATGAAAAATGCCATAAAGAAACCCTAAGGCTAAAAAAAAATTATAGTTTGTTTGGAATTGCCGCCCGCCTCATTACAATATCCACCGCTCAAAAAAAAATTATTGGCAAAATATTGACAATGTTTTTTTTTTCATTTTATCGCCTTACATTGATTATTACAAGTTCCTCGAAATAGCTTTTTAAAGTCGGGTTTGAGTTCACATTAATTTAACAACTCCGGTCAATAAAACGCTTTCTTCATACATGTAGTATTGTTGTGAATGTATCACATTATTAACAATGTTTAATTTTTCCTATTTTATTTTGAATTACTGATATGTAGTGTTATAGTTTGAACTTTTATTTTATGTCAAAAGTGCAATTGTTTATATCTCCGTTTTGATCAGGTTAGAGTTTATAGTGTATTTTTTAGTCCGTTTCCGTTTTTATCAACAGGAGTGCCCCAAGGATCTATCTTAGGTCCCCTATTATTTTTATTGTATATAAATGATCTCCCTTTACATGTAAATAGAACAGATATTGATATGTTTGATGATGATGCAACCTTACATACATATCATAAAAATATAGAAGTATTGAGAATGCCCTAAACTTTGATTTGTGTGAGATAGAAAATTGGTGTTCCAAAAATCAAATGGTGTTAAATACCAACAAGACAAAATGTATGCTAATGGGAACTCATCAAAGAAAATCAAGAATAAATTCTACTGAACTAAATTTTTATGCTTCAAACAAATTAATTGAAAATGTTGAATCTGAAAAGCTTTTGGGAGTACATATTGACCATTCATTGCGCTATAATTATCATATTGACTCAGTTTGTAAACTTTGACTTATAAAGTGTATACTTTACGCAGAATTAAAAAATTTCTTTCCTTACACACGAAAAAACTAATTTATAATGCATATATTCTGCCTTCTTTAAATTTTTGTCTTACTATTTGGGGTAATGCACCAGATGCTGGCATAGACAGAGTTTTTAAATTGCAAAAAAGGGCAGCCCGGATTATTTTAGATGTGGCTTATGATGCCCCTTCACTACCATTATTTGAAAAACTTGGATGGCTGATCATATATGAGTTAATTGATTTTTCATAAATATATATTACTGTACAAAACATGGTATGGCACCAACTTATTTAAGAGATTCCTTTGAATTTATTTCTTCTAATAGATATGTTCTTAGATCTGAAATAAACTATGACCTTCATCTACCGAAATACCGAACAAATCAATTTAAGAATTCTTTTCATTATTCCGGTGTTCATTTATGGAACAAATTACCCTTGCATATCCGTTTTTCACCAACTCTACAAACTTTTCGTAAAAATGTAGAAAAATTCATTATATCATGTCGCAACTAAAAGTTATATAATTCCATGTTCTTGAATCGATCTGTATATGTCCTTGTATTTTCACGTCATGTTGTATTATTTATTATAATAGTGTACAATGTTTTTATAATTGTATTATTGTGAATGTGTTTAGAGGGCCCCGAGGAAGACTTGTGCATTGCACTAATCGGGTTACCCTCTTTAAATAAAGTATTATTATATTATTATTATTATTATCCGTTTGTTTGTCTTTAGTGTATATTTGAAAAGAGGAAGTAAGTTTAGCAGAAGATCAAGTTGAATTCATAGAGATGTAGATCGTCTAAGTAAAGAAGTTTAAATAGAGATTTAAGTTAATTGTGTTTACGAAAGGTAAAAGGTAAAGTAAGAAGAACAGATTTTCAGAAAATACAGATTTATAAGAATTGTAAGATTGTGATATATTTAGGTATAAAAGAATAAGAGTCAAGTCTTCAGTTTCGGTGTTTGTTATCATAATAGTATATCTGTATAAATAGGTCCAGAGTTAGAAAACTAGCATATGATGTTAGATATATAGATCATTGAACAGCTTTGTACTTATTATATATAAATTATACAAAGTGGCATTTTTCATTGCTTTTCTTTTCAGTCTAATCATGTATTTGTCTTGTTTTTTTATGTGCCTGTTTATTAAATGCGAAACCAGAAAACCAGAGTTGTATATAAAGGAAAGGGTAATAGACAGTCGCCACAGGATGTATGATATAGCGATTATAGATGGCGATTTGACAAAATAAAAGCCGCCAAAATGTCAGACCGTTTTGGATAAATTCAAGCGTTGTGTTGAAGAGCAGAACATTTATGCATCTCTATAAAAATAAAAGGCGAATAGAAAATTAAATGGAATGATACATCGATACCTGGAAAGAGCTATTGTAATATATTGCACATTGATCTTGATAAGTTAAGTCCGTCATGTTGTAAAAAAAGATAATCGTTCAGATCCCACGTAAAAAATTACAAGGATCAGAAAAGTTTTATCCCAAATGCTAAAGGAAACATATTGTCTGTCAGTATGACAAGTCTTTGAAGCGTAATGTAAAAACTGATGTATGGTGAAAACTCATCATAGCTATGTCTTTAATTTAATACCCAGGAGCAGAGAAGAAGATTTTTAAAGAAATAATGCATTTTTACTACATAATCTATATAGCTCCGCCCTAGCACTAGAACCCCTGACCCTGGGGCCATGAATTTCACAAATTTGGTAGAGGACTCAATGCTGATTACAATCATGCAAACAGTTTGACTGCTTGATGTCCAGGAGTAAAGAAGAAGATTTTCAAAGATTGCACTTATTTTAGTGGTTTTGGCCCCACCCCCAGGCCCCAGGGGGGGGGGGGGGGGCAGGGACCATGAAATTCACAATTTTTGTTCCCCCTCGTCCATACATGCTATATGCCAAAATTGGTTGAAATTGGTTCAGTGGTTTCAGAGAAGAAGCTGAAAATGTTCAAATGTTAACACACGACGAACGACGCACGACGCATGACGACGGACGAAAACGGATGGCAATAGGTCACCTGAGTTTATTCAGATGACCTAAAAACCTAATATCAGCGCAGCATGATCATGTCGAGTTGATGGAGAAAATACAAAAGGAAATAGAGTTTGATCGGATGGTAGGACCATTTAGTAAACTTCCCAAATAAAATCCTCAATTGTCACCAGTTGATATTACTCCAAAATCGGATGGAGACAGGAAAATGATTACGCATTTGTCATACCCAGAATCAAATAGTATAAATGATTTCATTGATCCAGAGCTATGTACTATAAATTATTCTTAATTTAACAAAGTGGTAGACATGATTTCTGTGTTTTGGAAAGGGGGCTTTCTTAGGGAAAGTTGACCTTAAGAGTGCTTTTAGATTAATACCAATATATCCAGGTGATTTGATTTGATAGGGATCTCAGTAGATGGGTTTAATATATAGATATAAAGAATCTTCGGATGACACAAAAAAATTAGTGTAATAAAGGTTTTAAAAAGTATGAAAGGGATTGGAAGCCATTTTGAGACAAGATTACCCATTACACCCACATTATTATCAAACAATTGTGCAAGTGGGGAATGAAATCCACAGAGACATGTTGAATATGTATAATGGTTGTGTTATTGAATGATTGAAGAATAACTGCCTGTTGAGGATTAATTCTGACAAGACTTTATTCACAAATCAAATTTCGAAAAGTGAAATAATGGAAATAAATAACCCTGTAATATTAACAATATAACAAGGGTAAATATTTAATCATAAAAATACAATGATTGACAAGGGAGATAATTCATCACACATATGAAATACATATATTTTTGCAATTGAATAATAATCAATATTCATTATAAAACCTTAAAACAATTATTATCATAAGATATTTAAATATCATATATTCCTGAATAATGATAATACTATGTGCATACCATTCTATGGAGATAGGCGTGCACAGCAAGAAGCAATGCTGCACTCAAATTATGCTGTCTGAACGGTCTGAAAATTATTTACACAATATTACACACCAAATTATGAAAATGTTATTTTAAAATATATAACAATGAGATCTTTCTATTATATCTGTCACAGTTGATATTTAATTAGATACCCTGTGAATAATTCATATTTGATTAACGCGCATTGCTAATCAAACGTAGCGCTGTTTGTGTGAATGAGTGCCATGTGTGAATGTTTTGTTTGTCACGTGATGTTTCTATTTTTAGCTTCCCAACCGACCAGGTATACGAGTACGACCAGTGGACCAATGACAGACCTCTATCTGATAATTAATATGCATGTATACTAACTTCGTGCACTATATAAGCGCTTATCCCGCCAAATAAGTTATTCATCAGCTTTTACCTTCACGGTTTATGAGGTCTAACCATTTATGAAGTCATCGAGTTATACGATGTCTTGATTACTATTATAATAATATTCATTATTTTATGATACTGGATACCTGGTTTCTTTACTGTTATCCATAATAAAACATCATTACTCGAATCCAGCGTTTTTCTGAAACGATAGACCCTGTGACATATGGCGCCCACGTATGTGTTGATGTAACTGTGAGGGAAACCAGGATCCAGATTCCAGTTCCTGGGACAAGGCCGGAACGCCAGTGCCGCTGTGATGAGCAACGCCCAGATTCAAAATACAATGAAGCGCATTGAAGTGGTAAAATTTTCCATTTGGATGAAACGTTCTGAGTCATGCTTTGACCGTCAATTATAACATAACGACACGCCCATTTCTTTGGAAACGAGAAAGAAATATTCGTCGTAATGTTCTAGGGCACCCCACTTTCCGCGACAAATAACATGAGTTACACTAAGTTGAAGATTTTTAAATAAGAAAAAAACTATATAGAGAGTCCCCGCTTTTTTATAAAACACGCATTGCAACGAATTTGTACATAATTATGATTTTATCATGTTTATTGAAGTTAGCATAACACATGTTTCGGTCGAACACGTGCTTACTCGGTGTTTATGCAGACCGTCAATTTGATTGGCTACTATATTTATAGAATACCTGTTCTACAGGTATTCGATTGAATCATTTGACCGATTTTTCCTTTCTAAAGAAATGGGCGTGTCTTCAGATAGCTCAAAACGTTCCATCCAAACGGAAAATTTTACCACTTCAATGCGCTTCATTGTAGTAGGCCTACATCTAAATCTATATATACATCTACATTTATATCAGAACGTACATTCTACATGACAAGTGAGTTCTGTTCATGATATACTCAGTACGAGCTTTGAGTCCGTACGGAATGCGTTTAAATTTAGTGCACTAACTTAACATTACGCTAGCTACTAGTAGTAATATTTTCTGAACCTGCTGACCGAGTCTACCTGAGTTCATTTCAGGACAGGGGTCCACTGTCCAGTGATCCGTGAATTTATTGAAGTCCCTTCTGTTGTGTTCGAGGAAAAGAATTCGCGCAACGTTGTGAAACTATAGCGGTGTAACCATGCAATTCAGTGATCAGTGAAAAATAAAAATCCATCCAGATATATCTTTGCTATTAATTATTTTCATGTTCTATGCCTTTCTGTTGTTGTATTGTATTGTATATATGTGTGAATTATTTCATGTTCAATGTATGGTGTGTGAGGTTGCCGGCTTTGTGAATGCTGTGTGCAAGGTGCGTGTTACTCATGTGTAAAAAAATCGGGCTTGACATTCAAATTTTCATTTGTTTTGCTTTTGAACTTCCGGAAGTGTTGAAAAACGTGTTTGTCAAATGTTTTACACGGTTTCATAGACTCTTCGCTGTCAAACGCGTCTGTTCAATAAGGTGAACAATTTTTCTGTGTATGTTGAATGTCTGTGATGTATTTTTGTTGACTGTCAATGTTTATTTTTGTCTGTCAATGTCATTGTCTGTTGAACATTTTGTTGATGCGTGTCGTAGTTTATAGTAGCTGAAAATTTCCCTGCGCGCGATCACTTTCTTAATTGCAGAATTACTAACCCAAACACAGGACTACAAAACAACAGGACTGTTGGACAAAGCAGACACGTAAATTTGTGTTGTTTTTTTTTTCAGTTTATTGTGTTTATAGTTGTATTTGTACAGAATTTGAGTGAGTGATTGCTTGTGTGTTGACATATGCGCATTGCGATAAGTTAATCTTTGCTTGCGATTTGGTATCAATTGAAAAATCAACATGGCAACTGGTGTTGATGAAAACAAGGGTAAGAAAGATTTACAAGAAGATATTGATGAAACCAAGGGTAAGAAAGACTTACAAGAAATTATAGAGCAAATCAATGCAGAAGAGCATTACAGGGTTATTACAAAAGAGGAGTATGACCTGTTGAAAGGGCAGAAAATTCCAACTACCCCTAAGGTTGAACATGGTTTGAATAAGGGTACCATTCCTAAACTTCCACCCTTAGGTCAAGAACCACCCCCAAATCACATACCAACACCAGGTTATTTACAACCACCAGGTCTTATGTCATCACCCAAATTTTTTAATAGCTCTGCTCTGTTTCATCAGAATAACAACCCTACCCCTATAAAGCTTCCAACTTTTAGCGGTAGTGAGCAAGCTCAGAAAGGTGAAGTGAGCTATGACGTTTGGTCGTATGAGGTTAGGTGCTTAAAGGGCCAGTGGCCTGATCATGTTCTTTTGCAGCCAGTGAGAAGTTCTCTGAAGGGGACGGCGAGAGAAATTCTTATTCCACTTGGAGAATATGCAACAGTTGAGAACATCCTCGCAAAGTTAGATGATTTTTATGGGAATGTCTGCACACCGGAAAACATCATGCAGAAATTTTATTCGGATCATCAACAGGAAGGTGAGTCAATTGTTTCCTATGGGTCTAGATTAGAACAGTGTATATCAAAGGCTGTAAAACTAGGTCATATTGATGTAAATGCCAAGGACCCCATGCTTAGATCAAAGTTCTGGTCAGGTTTAAGAAGCACGCAGCTAAGAAATGCTACAAGGCACAAGTATGAGACTGTTAAAGAGTTTCACTCTCTTCTAAGAGAAATAAGACAGATTGAGCAAGAAGAAACTAGTTTGAAATCTGTAAATTCAGTTCCAAAATCAAGTGCGGCTATGTCAAGTAATGTAGATTCATTGACAATTCAAAATTCTGAACTGCAAAATATGCAAAAACAACTTACAGAATTACTTTCTCAGATGAAGAAACTTGATAGCAGAATGGTAAAATTGAACAAAGTTCAAATGCAAGTAATCAAACCCAAAGAACTGGTTTTAATAATACAGATTCTTTTCAGACAGATACCTCCAACAATACTTACTACAGAGGAAATTTCCGGGGCAGGAATAAATTTGTCAACAGAGGCAGAGGAATGTATTTTCAATCTCAGTATCAACAGCAACCGCCAAACCAGCAGCATCAGATTCAGCAACAGACTCAGCAACCATGGCAACAGAGGCAGTTTACTGGTACAACACAGCAGTTTGGTAACATGAATGGGTTTGGTACAGGTAGTACTTTAAACTAGTTTCATCTCCTGTTGCGGAGCAAACTGGAGATTCATTTCAAAATAGCCCTAATTCTACCAAAAATCCATCCAGTCTTTTGTACAGGTTAGTTGGAGAATCCAATGAATCTGAAATTATTGTCAATGGTATAAAAACCAAAGCTCTCATTGACTCAGGATCCATGATAACCTGTATGTCAGAAGAATTTTTCAGAAATTTAAACCCTAAGCCTGAGTTACATGACCTTTCAGAATTTGAACTCAATGTTCAGAGCGCTAATGGCAGTGCTTTGCCATATAGCGGCTATGCTGAAATTGACACATGTGTACCTTGTTTTGGTAATTTTACATATGCTATTTCTGTTCTAGTAGTTCCCCAGACAAATTATTCAAGGCAAGTACCTATGATTCTTGGAACTAATTTCATTCGTTTTTACAGGAATGCTTGTAACCAGAATTCCATTGATTCAGATGATGTTCCAGAACAATGGATGAGCATTTGACAGTATGAATGATGAAACACCAGTGATCCGACTAACAAGTGTACCATTCAAGTGTTACCAAATGAGACAAAAGTAATCAGAGGTCTGGTAAGAAATAACCATGGTATTGTATCAGCTTTGACTGAGCAAACAAATACTTCATTATCAGGAGGTCTCATTGTTTGTCCGAGAGTTATTTCCCTTACCAAGGGTAAGTAGACTACTACTATTCCTGTTAGGGTTTGCAATATTTCAGCCTCTATTGTGCATATACCACTGAAATCACTTTTATGTTCAGTAAGTAGTGTACAGTTAGTGGACTCTTGGAATCCTGAAACACAGGATCAAGGTATTAAGAAACCCAGAAAGTCTTTGCAGGAATTGGACATCAAGATCTCCGAGGACAACCTCACTAATAGGCAAGTAAGTCATGTGAAACAGTTTCTGTCTAACTGGACTCATTTATTCTCGGATGGTCCCACAGATATAGGAAAGACAGATTTACTGAAGCATGAAATTAAACTGACAGATGACCAGCCATTCAAAGAACCTTATCGACGTATACCATCAGGGATGTATGAAGATGTCAGACAACATGTTAAGGAAATGCTAGATGTAGGAGCCATTCGACCATCACAGAGCCCTTATTCATCTAATATCGTACTGGTAAGAAAAAAAGACGGAACCTTGAGATTCTGTATTGATTACAGGAAACTGAACTCTAGGACAGTGAAAGATGCTAACAATCTTCCACGCATAGATGATACAATTGATAGGTTAGTTGGATCCAAGTTCTTTACCAAGTTAGATCTGACAAGTTCGTACTGGCAGGTAGAATTTGATGAAAGAGATCGAGAAAAGACAGCTTTTTCGGTAAGTGGAGTAGGTCTTTTTGAATGTAATCGAATGGGATTCGGATTAACAAACGCCCCGGCTACGTTTCAGAGAGTGATGGAAAGTTGTATGGGTGAACTGAATTTAAGGAAATGTTTAGTTTTTCTAGATGACATCCTGATATTTTCAAGGACATTTGACGAACATATGGGCAGGCTTACAGCTGTTTTACAAAGACTACAACAAAACAATCTGAAACTTAATGCTAAAAAGTGTGAATTTTTCAAAAACAGTGTAAGTTATTTAGGGCATGTAGTTAGCGAGAGAGGCATAGCGACAGATCCAGAGAAGACAAAAGCTATATCATCATGGCCGATTCCTGTTAACATCAAAACTCTTAGAACATTTTTGGGTTTCTCAGGTTATTACAGGAGGTATGTGAAAGATTATTCCAAAATCATCAAGCCTCTTAATGATCTACTTAAAGGCCATTCCACAAACAAAGGTAAGTCACATAAGACAAAAGCACCAGCATGGAGATGGGGTGATGAAGAAACCAAGGCATTTGAGACCATTAAACAGAAATTGATGTCTCCACCTATTCTTGCCTACGCAGACTTTGACCATCCTTTCATTCTTCATACCGACGCATCATGTAATGGTTTACGTGCTGTTCTCTACCAAATCCAGAATGGTGAGAAAAGAGATGTTGCTTATGCGAGTCGTGGGTTAAAGAACAGTGAAAGACACTACCCCGCACACAAACTTGAATTCCTTTCCCTGAAATGGGCAGTTACTGATAAGTTTCACGACTATTTGTATGGTAACAAGTTTGAAGTAGTGACAGACAATAACCCTCTCACGTACATTTTGACCACAGCGAAACTCGATGCCACAGGCCACAGATGGTTAGCCGCGCTCAGTAACTTCCAGTTTTCCATCCGCTACAGGAAAGGTACAAACAATGCAGATGCAGATGGTTTGTCTAAACGACCAAATGAGATGGTGGAAGTCAATCCCAATGTTGTCCAGTCTATCTGTAGTGCATATGTAGCAGATCATAAAAGTTCCCTTATTTTGAAAATGTGTTCCTTACAGGAGAGGAGGATCCATTAACATGCATGACTGTAAGTACTAATGAACTCAGATAATTCAGACAAATCAGATCCCATTACTAGTGAAACTAGTGAGTGTCATTCTGATGATACTTGTTTTTTCTCAGACATTGATTGGGTTAAGGAGCAATCATCTGATAGAGATATCAAAAGAGTTATTCAGCTTGTTGAGCAAGGTTTCCTAAGATCAAATCTAAGAGAAGAGTCAGAAATTGTGTGTAGATATTTGAAAGAGATAGACAAATTATCAATAGAAAATGGTATATTGTACAGAAAAGCTATTTTACAGAATGAAAATATTAAACAGCTAGTTTTACCAAGTCATTTCAGAGAAACAGCTTTTAGACTCTTGCATACAAACCTTGGACATCATGGACGTGACAGAACCATTCAGCTCATGAAAGAAAGATTTTTCTGGCCCAGAATGATTCAAGATATTACAGAGAGAATCAAGAATTGTGACCGCTGTGTGAAGTTCAAAACTCCTGAGAAGATTTCTGCAGAACTGTTCAACATTGAAAGTTACCAACCATTAGATCTTGTATGTATGGACTATTTATCACTAGAAAAAAGCAAAGGTTTTGAAAATGTATTAGTAATTACAGATCATTTTACTCGTTATTCTCAAGCTTTTCCATCAAGAAATTAAACAGCTAAAACAACTGCTAAAATATTATTTGAAAATTTTATTGTTCATTACGGATTTCCAAACAGATTACACAGAGATCAGGGTAGAAACTTTACTAGCAATGTCATCAAAGAGTTATGTAAGTTAGCAGGTGTACAGCAGTCGCGAACCACTCCCTATCACCCTATGGGGAATGGGATGGTTGAGCGTTTCAACCAGACTTTGATCAAAATGCTAGGTATACTGGAAGACAAGCAAAAAGAAGATTGGAAATCTTATGTGAGTACTCTTGTGCATGCATATAATGCCACAAAACATGACAGTACCGGATATACGCCTTTCTTTCTTATGTTCGGCAGGCATCCGCGTTTGGCTTTCGATGCTTACCTCGGCTTAGACTCTGACACAGAAAAGATTCGCAGTCGCGACAATTATGCAAAGAAACTCCAGAAGCGTCTAGAGTTCTCTTACAAGATTGCATAACGTGAAGCTGAGAAAAGTGCTTCCCGTCACAAACTTAATTATGAATCGAAGGTTAGAGAAGCTACGGTACATGTTGGAGACCGTGTTCTCATTAGAAATGTTGGTTTAAAAGGAAAAAATAAACTGGCGGATAAATGGGCCAGAGATACCTATATTGTCATTAATCAGCCCAATTCTGACATCCCAGTATTTCAGGTCAAGAAAGAGTATGGGAAAGAAAAAACTAAAACTTTGCATAGGAATATGCTACTTCCCATATCTTATATCCCCAAACTTTCTGAACAGGGTGAACATTCCCCTAAGGTGACCAAACACAAATGTGTTCAAAAACAGGAAAACCCCGATGGAGAGAATCTCTCTAAGGTACATAATGGTACTTATGTATCTAGATGTATTCATTCTGATTCTAGTTCTGAGTCAGAAGATTCAGATTCTGGTTCATCTGATGGTGGTAACATTTATATTATACCACAAAGACGAGTTAGTCCTAGATCAGGTATAGGTAAGTCTACGCCATTTAGTTCCATTCATTCAGAACATGGGAGCAATTCTGGTATTTCCAACACTAATTCAACATTTGATGTTAGTAGTACTCACAATCCTTCGACACTGAATCGTAATGTATCATCAAATTCTCCCCCTGTAAATATCAGTAATCCACCAGTTCCAAGAAGATCCACGAGACAGGTGAGAAAACCCGACAGATACGGTGAGTTGGTACATCAGGTGACTCCAGTATATTTTGTGTAAAACACAGAGGAGAATGTCACATAGATGTTAATTTTGTTTGTAAATATGTTTGTGTTTAATACTTTGTCCTTACATGGCAAAATGGACAATGCAATTTGATTTTCATCACTTTAAAATGTTAGGAGCCATTTTCCTTAGCAGGGGAGAATGTCACAGTTGATATTAAATTAGATACCCTGTGAATAATTCATATTTGATTAGTGCGCATTGCTAATCAAACGTAGCGCTGTTTGTGTGAATGAGTGCCATGTGTGAATGTTTTGTTTGTCACGTGATGTTTCTATTTTTAGCTTCCCAACCGACCAGGTATACGAGTACGACCAGTGGACCAATGAAGGCCTCTATCTGATAATTAATATGCATGTATACTAACTTCGTGCACTATATAAGCGCTTATCCCGCCAAATAAGTTATCCATCAGCTTTTACCTTCACGGTTTATGAGGTCTAACCATTTATGAAGTCATCGAGTTATACGATGTCTTGATTACTATTATAATAATATTCATTATTTTATGATACTGGATACCTGGTTTCTTTACTGTTATCCATAATAAAACATCATTACTCGAATCCAGCGTTTTTCTGAAACGATAGACCCTGTGACATATTTAAATATGATCATTTTCACTGATCTCATTTACTCAGGGAAAGTACTCAGGAAATAGATCAAGTATGCAAAATTACTTATTTGACATTTAATTGAAATATAAGAATCATACTAATATTAGTAATAAACGGTTAACTTACAGAAGTAAGAGAAAGTCAGTCTCTATGAAAATGTCAAAGTCAATTTGTCTTATCCACAGATACACATCATAAAGGACCAAACTCTGGACAGAGAATACCCAGAAAACCAAGAACCATGAACCAATCCCCAAGTAAAACACAACGTCAAACACCAAATGAATGAAATTAAAAGAAACATCCAACATTAAGCCTGGATATAATTACTGAACTTAGGCCATTTCTACCTATATACACTAACTGACAGATCATGGGTGAATGCATACAAATGGCTTTAGGCTGATTAATTATATCATTCAATATGTGCATTTCAAATCAAGTTAAATATAATAAAATAAAGTTGTAATACATGTAATACATGAAAAAAATATATACATGTATGCACAGAAAATATGAATCTGCCACAAATATATGAAGATAACAGATACCCCCAAAACGAAAGTGAAAGTTAAAACAGAATCATGCCAAAATTTCACAGGAATGCTGGATTTAAATGCTCAGAAGTCAGGTTCTGGTAAATACACCGAAAGTACATGGACATGATTTTTGGAAATCATGGGTAAAGACGAAGTAAATCTCGAAACTTTGAAACTAGATTATCCACAACTTAAAAGAGCAGAAATATACTCTAATGACAGAACTTTTTTACCAAACGGCAGTTTAATAATTTCAGGATATTCTGTTCCAGAATGCTATCTTTACGACAAGGACTTAAAGTTCGTTAAGAAAATCGTTTAGATCTGAAAGAAGAAGAATTATTTGTCAGCTCTCAAGGTGGTAAATCCATTCAAGTATCATTTTCAGAGGAATTCAAAAGGCGAGGAACAATTCAAATTGACAAAGGTTGCCATGTTTTAGGTAGTTTCAGAGACAATCTGTATGGTGCCTGTTGCTCTTCAATCACTGAATTCGATGATCAAGAAAATGAACTGCGAACGTTTACGACATAAGGAGACGTTTACAATGTGACTGTGGATGACAAAGGCGACATCAGTAACAGTTGTACCAACACTCGAAACAGTTGCGTCAAAGCCCTATCACAAGAAGAGACTATCCTCTGGACGTATAGAAGTACTAATTTAGGTTATCCCTATTGGAATTGATGTGGATTCTAAAGGAAGCATATATTGGCTCGAAAAATCAGCAGAAATATTCATATCCTCAGTAAAGACCTTTCATCGATCACTGTCATAGAAAACACATTTGCCCTGTATTACATTAAGATTAACGAAAACAAATAAAAATGTTACATGGCATATGGCATATAATGGAGAGTTCCATGTACATGAAATGAAGTCATAAACTGACAGTAAAGTAACCGAAAGTGCATCATGTGCTTAAAGACAAGATTTTTAAAAACGTTTTTATTTTAATTTGATTTTTTAATTGAATCATTGTTGTGACGCAGGAACAGTTATATTTAGTTAAATATTGTTGAGGGTTTTGGAATGTTAAGTTCGAAGAAAGGAGGTACATGTACTTGGACTAATGTCCCTATGTTATAAATTTAATGTAAAAGTAAAATAGACCGACATTGATTTTCATTGATGACAAAAACATTAAATTCCCATAGAAAAGATTTTGAAGTATGAAGCTGTTGCCAGGATAAGAGGAGTAAAAAGGGAAAAAAAAGTGACCTGGAATGAAAAAAAAAACAAACAAAACTATGAGTCGGGCAATTTGAAGTCATTCTGTCGGGAGAGGGCTACCAAGCAATTTTTTAAGATGGTCTAAGCATAAAGTATCTTTCTATGTGTTTTTGATAGGGGAGAACCATATTTAAATAATATCATCATAGTTGTAAATAATTCTTTTCAACAGTAAAATGTGCAAAATCTGTCGACCAAAAATTATTCAAAAATATTTTCATAGATGGACATATTGTCATTCGTGTAGTCTTGAGAGCTCGAATTATAGGTTTGGTTGTCACCATTACGATCAGGTTCATCAGAAACGTAATGTGTGTGTTTTCTATGTTTGAAACCGATTTTCTGCTACATTCTTCTTGAGTTTTCTGAGTTCCGTTTTGTTTTCGTTTCTTGCACACAACATGAACTATTAAGCAAACAAGAGTGATGACGAAAAGCGATGAACCGGATAGGGCAATGATGGATGGGGTCTTCACAATCCAAATATCTGTTTAATTTAAAATAAAATAAATAAATTTGTAAGAATTTATATGTATACATCTATTGACGGTCAATTAAAATGTTATGGATTGCATCAATATCATTATTAAAGAAGTTCAAAAAGGGGATCATCAAAGTCTTTGAAACGAAAGATATAAGAAATCGTTTACAGGTTAATTTAAGGGGAAGAGTATTCCTCTTGATTACATGACAAAGCAGGGCATTCAGTGTGTTCTAAAATCTTACCATACTATCTAACTATTTATTCTTTAATCTTTATTCACTAAAGGATATAAAAGAAAATTTTAATTTATTTCGCTTCACAGTTTTTTTGGGTACAACGAACGTTCCAGGAAAAACAAGAATCCTTTACCTTCAAGTTCCTCTGCAGTGTACACTAAAAACAATAAAAATTTAAGCGTTTAATAAAAAATCATTTTCGGAGAATAATTATATCTATTTTTTACATAAGATTATAACATAACATTGCAGGATAAATTTTTTTGGAAATACGTGTAAGTATTTATCGTTTATAATTAATTAGATTTATTATTACATATTTCATATTATTTTTAAATTAAAAAAAAAGTAAATTATGTTACGTTTCTGGTATAGTGTCCCGCTCCGTCCAGTCTTACAACCATTCCTGCAAGTTCCATCAATCTTTGAGCAGGTTGTGTTGTTTTTACAGTAGCCACAGCTTAATGGGCAATTTTGACCATATTTATAATCTTGACATTCTAAAAGGTATTTTATATTCAATTTACCAATATATATCCACAAAACAAATGGCAATTATAACAGAAAAGCGTTGGGACTTTAGTTTTAAACAGCCTCTCGTATTCTAGTAATTTATAAACCTGATAATCATTTTGATTGTTAGTATGACGCTGAAACATTCTGTGTCGAATAAATGAATGACATTTTGGGGGATTACCAAACTTAAAAGTAATATAGATGCTGACGAAAAAAAAACTTGAAGTATTTGAATGTTGATTCCTCATTTCAGAAAAATAAACACGGTAAAAATACTTTAATTGAAAAAGATGACATTTTTTTAATCGAATCATTATCAAAGAAAAATGTACAGCGACAGCCGGGAAGCTGTACGTTTAGTCATTTAGGTGTATAAGAAAATTATCTGTCCATAAAAGAATCCTTAGAATTTTATTGAAATGATTTACATTTGTTTCTTTTGCTTCAGAAAAGAAAAATAGGAAGAGACTTTACGCAAAAGAACAATCATGCGATGTCTATAGATATGAAGTTAAAAGGTGTGAACATATTTGGCTTAAAACTTTTATCAAAAGCATCAGTAAATATTTCACAAGAAATGTTGTACATCTACATGAAAACATGGTTATTATGATAACCACACTACGATAGTTTCGTAATTTTGAAAGATATTGAAACAGACGCAGGGGGAATAAGGAAGCATACAGAATATTCTACCTTGGCTAAATCAGTTCTGCATTATGACGTCATAGTAGGCAAGATGACGCAATTTTATAAATCAGTTTTCGTAATATTGGTAATTAGCAATGTAATTTAACTCTAGAAAATGATTAGAAACGTGTAAACATTAACAAAAATTAACTGTTTTTATTTTGTTATGCTGTAACAGTCATTATGATTGAAATCTACCACCGATGACGTCATATGTGTTCATCAAGTAATCTGGAAATTGATCATGTAGTGTAAAGAGAATTTGGCTAAGACGGCATGTCCAAAGATACATAAAATTGAGTTTAAAAGGAAATATCGGAAATACTCTGTTAAATTCATATAGAGTTCAATTAATTAAATAGGTATGCTAATTATTTTCATCGATTATATTCTCTTTCGAAGACAGTCAGCTATATTACGTATCCCGGTCGGCCTATTGTCCGTCATTCTTGACCAAAAAATGCAACAGAACAACAATAAGCTGGATATTTCAAAACATACGATTTGTACAGATTGAAAGTTTGTGTTTTGACAAACTTGGAAAGTGCTGCTAGAATCCCGAGTTATGCAAGGTTGTATGAAAAATCTCGATTCATATGTATAAAATTCAAAACAAAGGGTAAGGTTTCGTGCAAATGTGTGGACTAAATATTTTACGGACAAGATAGTTGGATTCTAGCAGCACTTTGTGGACAAAAACTCCGGGGTATTGTTGTTCTGTAAGCCTTTTCATTAAGGAAAATTTTGCTATTAATTAAAGTCACGTGATGCCGTGGCGGTGATGCACGTCTTTGCGTTAGACACGCTTATATCTGAATGCAATAGTAATTAACAGTTTACGTTTATCAGTGGTTTTGGTAATTTATTAAACTAAATTTTTCTCAAAAAGTCTAAATTTTCCGAAAAACTACTTATATATGCTTCCTTAACATACCCGCAGATGGTTTTATTAATTTACCATTACAGGTTTGACCTTGCCAGTTTTCTTCACACCCTCGTGGACAGATTCCGGTGTGCTGATCACAGTGGGTCCCATTTACACACTTTCCACATAAATTCTCACAAATGGTTCCATAATGTCCGGTTACACATGCTGTAAAAGAGGTTTTTCTGGTATAATCGGCATCCGTACTATTTCAAGGAAGTGAAATATGAAGTCATAATTTCGAATATGAAATGAAGTAATAATTCTTAATTCGAATCTTTATAATTTGTCCGTTTTTGTGCAAGGATATGAATGAACACAAGTTTATTTGGTGTAATAGTCGTAAATAACGTAATTTCGACTGCTCGGCTTTAAATTTCGCCATGTTAAAATCTAAATTATTTTATTTGAAGCATTAACCTTCGCCAATATACAATGTATGATGTAGTATCATATGTATTTGAATTTCTTGCAAGGGAAAAAAACAGCAAGCATTTTTGCCATGCATTATTCTACTAATTTTGATAGAAATTTACAGCAGTTTGATGACACCATTAGTGAATTGTTGCATCCATAAATGCATGAACCATTGAATGCAGCACACAGCTGATCACGGCATCTGGGATTGCAAACTGTGCAGTTTTCACCATAGTGTTGAAAAGGACAACCTAAAGATATTTAATATTTTTATCAGCCCAGGAAATCAACTGGAATTAAAAGAAAAACTATTTTGTGCGTGAACGTCACATAAGATTTTATCTACATTTATCCATTGACATTTGAAAGAAAGCAAGAGGGTTACATACCCATCACAAATACTTCACAAATTTCAATAGTAGCAAATTCTTGCTCGTATCCCCTACAGTTAGTATTAATTGGAGGATCCTTTGAATTGTAAAGAGCTATTCCTTCGGTCACTTTATTTACGTTTATAGTCATCTCTGGAAGAGGGCAGGTAGATGTGTCTTGGATACAGACTCTGTCGCCGGAACTAGGTCTTGGGGTATATGATGAGTCATTGAACACAAAGAAAGAAAATCCAACATGTCGATTCACAGCTGGAATATTGAGTACAAATAAATTTTCCTGCATTGTTAAATTGGAGAAGTATGATGATGATATATTTAAATAATAAATTAGGAAACCAAAAACGAACATTTCTATAGACATGAAAACACCTTCAATTATTTTTGTGTGTGTTGATAAGATCTGATGAAACATATGTCTGTGTTAAAATTTGGTTTGGCCAAACAACTAAAATTCTTTTGTGATTTATATTCAATTTCATCTTTTATTAAATAATATAACTCATAAGGACAAATTTTAAAGTAGAGTAGCCCTTACTTGATTTTCGGAAAAAGATTTCCAAAAATGCAACATTGGCAAAGCGTTTTAATGGAAATTTCCACCAAGCCGTGTGATTAGGTTGTTAGCAAGAGTTATACTGCACGTTTCTCCACCTAGATCCTCTTCCAGATAGCCATCCACTGCTTTGTCTGCTAGAAACAAGTCTGGGTACCTATAGGATTCACTCTGAGTGGGTAAACCGGAATACTCCGAGAGATTAGCTAAGTTTTCTACAAATGAAACATAAGGAGATACGAACAATATTCAACATCAAAAGCACACAAAACAATACAAAATAGGATTGACCAAACAAGGACCTCCAAACCATCAGAGGTGGGATAATGCATGTAAATAAGATTAATTAAAGATATAAAAAAAACTACATAACATGCATTCTTTGTTCAATATTTTACTGTTAACGTATTACATTTACCGGTGTATTCTATTAAGCAATTTTCCCGGTAAACTGTGTCCGCTAATTCATGTACATCGCTAACTGTCATGCTTTTATAATTAGTAAATTCAGACAGCGCTAAATCAAAACTACGCTAACTTGTTGAAAACATTTACAGCAATTTAATTAATGGCCCTTCTGTGATTAACAATAGGCCTGATCTGAAAAATATAAAAATGAGAACATAAAATAAAAATTGTCAAGAAAAAAATTATAAAAAAAATGTTCCTATAAATACAGAACAAAAAGAAGTCCACATTTAAAGTAATTTTCAATGAAAATCATATCAGATAATTATCACAAACAATTTATAACATAAATAATTGTTCGAAAAAAATAATTCCGAGGACATGCCTTTATGGCTCACTAAAATGTTCATAGAAAGCAAACAAAAAGATAAGCATCGTTTTTAGCTCACCTGAGCCGAAGGCTCAAGTGAAAATTGAAACTTATGGGGAAACATCCTCAGGTAGGGTAGATTCAATAAGACCAAATTTTTGTAGAGATATATAGGAAAATCCTTTAAAAATCTTCCTCTCAAGAATAACAAAGCCACGATTTATCAAATTTAAAAATAAATGTAAAAGTTTGTTCATTATAATGGCCGACCAAAGTTTTACATAGAAATACATAGGAAAATTCTTTAAAATTTGAAAAAAACATTTCATATTTATATTGACATGGCCGCCCAAAATTTTACATATAAATATATAGGAAAATTCTTTAAAATTCTTCTTCTCAAGAATGAATAAGCCATAATTCATCATATTCATATGGAAGCATGCTCAAGTAGTGTAGATTCAAATTTGTTCAAATCATGACCCTCAGGGGTAGGGCGGGGCAAAAATGGCCGACCAAACTTTTTAAAGATATATATAGGAAAGTTCTTTAAAAATTATTTTCTAAAAAATATCAAATCCATGACTGGTCATGGGACTACTTTTGGATTTAAACTTTACAATAAAAAGCCATGTTCTGGTTTTTCCTACCCTTAGTGCTCAGGTGAGCGATGTGGTTCATGGGCCTCTTGTCTTAGAATTGTAAATAAAATGGTGAAACTGTTAAATTATTTTGAAAGAAATAAATTGAAATCATGGTGTAAAATTTAACATTTAAATTGACAATTAAAATACTAAGAAGATAAAAAAAAATCAAAATTTTGACATTTTAATTTGACTTTATGATCTTTGATGTTTTGGAGATCCATGTTTGCTTTGCTCCTAATTTGTATTGTTTATGGATTTTTGATCTGGTATACTGTTCGTTATCTCGATATGTTTCATTGTACAAAATAATTACCGTAGCATCTTGCTGCAACTGCAAAGAAAAGTACAAGATACATTGCCCTACAGAATGCGTCATTTTATCCCCAGGATATCATTTTCCTAAAAATTGAAGAGATTATTTTTAGAATTTTAATAATTATATTTAAAAAATTAAATGTTTAAATAAGAAAGGAAATTAAGTTATTCATTTGACAAGAATCCATACATTCAAAAGAAAACAAATTAAGAAAACTTTATAAAAAACACACAAAAATGATATTTCTATCAGAAACAAAACTTACCGATAGCTAGAAGAAATAGGATCGAACACGCTTACTCTTATGCTTCAATCCTTTATTATCATTGCTCTCTTCTATATTTTAAATATTACTTCATGGTTTGTTAAAATCGGAAAAAAAGAATTTGAAGTATGTTCCGATGAAATATTCTTCCCTGCTCTGTTCGTATCACGAAACTTATACCATATATAATGTTTTACTGATGTCCTTTTGCGGACAACATCCCTGTATATTTGCAGGAAGGATAAAATACTCAATTTTGATAGATTATATCATGCCAAAAAATAGTGATAGTGATGTCCGTCTGTCTGTTACGCTTTGGGATACACATCTTTTATCCGTACCTCCTCTTATACCACTGATTAATTGAAATTTTATGAGACTTTCACAGAATCTTTTTTACAGAGTGCTTTTGTGAACCTTAAATTCTACCTTTTGAGCAGACATGTTATTCAGGTTTTCTATTAGCAAAACATGGACACTGCCATTCTTTCTATAATATCCAAGGGTTTCCATCTCTTATCATCAGCTTCTCCTATACAACTGAATAAAATTTATCGATACTTTCAGATTCTTCATTACATAATGTTATTACGCCTCTCCTATTTTACTTTTTGATGTGACACTTATTTCGAATTTACCAGAGCAAGACATGGACTTTCCCATTATTATCTAAATGGAAGAGAGGTAACCGTATTATTTATAAGTAAGCTCATTGTTCACAGTACCTTGATTTTTTGGTCATCAGCTCTATTTGTTTTAAAAAAAAAATTATAGCACTTTTGTTTACAATGTATAGAATATGATCAGATGAATGTGATAACAATCATATACAGCCATGTATTTAAGTGTAAGTTGTTCCTCATTATTTACATATTAAGTAAAAGAAAAAAAAATATGAAAAATATGTTTTGGAGACTGATACTCTGTTCAAGTTCACTGATATATAACGAGTGGACATGGCCTATAATTTTATTATTATTAAAATGGATGTGAATTAAACATAGATTTAAACTTGTCTCTCATATTAATCTTGTTGATCATAATTATCTCGCATATATAAAAGCCTGAACGTTTCTCGTCTCAAAAAAAGGTACAAAAGAACAGTAAGATAGTTTAGGTATAGTCGGGAAACTCGGATTACTTTAAATTTGAACCTATGCACGTATCATCAGATAAAAAAAATAATTATTTTGAGAACATGAAAGTCCTTGAACATTAAACACGCATCAATTTTTGTCACAAACATCCATAACGCTTTTACACGAATTATTTATCCCCATATATTCTATTTTTATGAAAATCACCGGATGCACAGCTGACTTGGAGTGTTTTAGTGCTTAGCACGGCAATATTTATTTAATTGTGTCTATTATTGTCTTCTGAAATTTATCTTCTTTCCTGTTTTTCGTTTAATATTAAAAAGCATATACTGGTATTTGTTATTTTATTAACAGTTTCGATGGCCTTACTGAACGGCGTGTCTTCTAAACATTGTTAAGAATACTCAAAGTAGTTGGCCATTAATGCATAGAGGACCCGTAATAAGATTTTAAAAAACAGTAGTACAAGATTAAAGGCAAATAAAATGGTTCTTGTGAGATTGCGAGATTAGATATTTTAATATATTATGGCAACATTAAATTGTAAAACAAAATATATAAACTTTATAGAGTAAAACCTTTATTTTTACATAGATTCAGTCAAAAAGTAAAATATACATTAATGGAATTTCAATAAAGATGTAAAGTTTCATTAAAAACAGCAGTATGAGAGGAGTTGAGGATGTGACACAAAGCGTAACAGACGGACGGACGGAAATAAACGATTATATACCCTCCCGCTTTTCAAGGTATAAATATACAAACTTTATAAAGTTAAACCTTTAATCTTGAAAAGCGGGTTGTATATAGTGATCACTATAGAACACCAAAGTTTTTAAATTATCGTCTGTTACGCTTTTTCTCTTATCCGCAACTCCTGTTACTACTGAGTGAAATTTAATGAAACTTTCACAGAATCTTTATTACATATTGCCATTGTGCACCTCCTATTTTACTTCTTTATTCGACACGTATTTTACGTTCCCAGAGTAAAACATGGACATTGCCATTTTTTGTTTACCTATGACGTCACATAATAGAAGCTTCGGGATAACATTTGATTGGACGAGTTATTCCTCTTTACACATTACCGTAAAACAATATATAGCAACACATCGACATTATGGGAGGCGGGGGGTATCATTTAGTGAGCTCATTGCTCACAGTACCTCTAGTTTTTACATTGATTCAGTAACGAAATATCATTTAGAATTTCAATCCAGATGTGTTATCAACCTTGTACGATTTGACACAAACTACATCAGAACAATATACTATTTTAAAGGTATCATTTAAGTTAATCAGGTTGTTATAATGATCACTATAGAACACTTAATTTTTTGAATTATCTCTTAAGTATCAAATGTTTACTATAAATAACTTCAGTTATCATAGTGTCAAAGTGTCAATGAAGTTTTCTTAAATTATCTATAATGTTCTATAGTTTATCATGAGTATTACCAAGTACAGTGTGGAATGTACTTGGTGTTGTTCTAAAGAGTTTCAAGAAAAAAACCCTGCGTAACAAGTGGAGTATTTGCTCAAGCCATGTTTTCATTAAATCACATAAATAACAAATTCTTTCATTCGCTATGCTATGAGAATTACAAGACTCTGAGATGTCTGCCCTGCTCACATTCGTTCTGTCACAATTCTTTATCGTCACACATTATGGGTAGTTGTAAATCTTAGGAGTCCCCTGTAGGGTTTACCTGCCCATCGTGTCGGCGAATTAAAAAATCCAGAAAATGGGCAAGTCTGTACCCTTTTAATACCATTTTAATGAAACTGGTTGCTTCAGAAACATTGCGCTGTCTGTATGAGAGATAATGAAGAAGTAGTGGCGGTTGACTACTGCTTGGTCTGTAATAAGAACTCTGCAAAACATGTTCAAAGTGTCACACAAAAAAGGACTGACAACCCGTGACCATAAGATGTGTTCTTTAAGAGAACTTCAATCGAAAACAATTGCTTAGTTTTCCATGTCAAATTCGATATGTTCAAAACACTGTGATAGACCAGTTCAACTCTTTTGCGACGACCACGGAGTTCTTTGTTGTGGGTTGTGTGGAGGAACTGAACATGAAAAGATGCCTGAATGTTAAGAGAACGCTCTGAAGGAACTGAGAAAGCACGATGTAGATGCATTGGTCATGATATAAAAACACACCAAAAAGAACGGGTATCATTTAAGAAAAATCGAGAAGCAAAATATACCAAACTAGAAAACATTTCACATTCAATGATATGCTTTGAGAATTTCGAATGAGTATTAAAAAGGAATTGAAGAGAAATGAGGAATACGAATTGTGTAGATTAGACAAGGTAATTGCATTAACATTGGAGAAAGAAATAAATTCACTATCGGAAAAAAATTCAATGCAAGTAGCACTTATCATCTCTATCACGTGATTGTCAACAGAGAGATAAACAATTTGACACGTTATCAAGCGTCAAGCACGCGTCCAAGATAGATGAGCATATAAAGGCAATGGAAAATGAAGAAAAAGAATTGAATGTCATGGCAAAACCTTTAAATAGATTTGACGAAGTAAATAATTCATGCAGCAAATCTATTATACAGCAGATGTACTAAAGTTTGTTTCATGGAAATCAGTGGCCATGTAAAATGTAATATGTAAAATGGATGTTGAAATTTCAGAAGTACAGTACAAAGACGTTGCTAGAGATAAAGAAAAAGGGCCTTGTACGATGGAACTGTTCTACCAAACGGACATTTCACAATGGCGGATAGTAGTAACAGACAATGCCTTATCTACAGCAAAACAATTATCTTCCTAAAGAAAACGGAGACTGATTTCCGACCGTGATAAGAAAAGAGTTATTTGTAAGCTGCCAGGGAGAGAAATACATACAAGTTATGTAATTAGGCGAATTCAAAATATTAAGAACTATGTCAGTTACCGGACATTGCTATGGATTAGGAATATGTAGACGTTATTCAAATGATATTTGTTCCCATGCCATTACTTAACTAGATTGTCATGGAAAAGAAAACAACAAAATTCCAACAAAAAAGGGCGTCTTTCATTTGATTGTGAATCATGAAGGTCATATTGTTTACAGTGGGTGATTTTCTCACATTGTCACGGCCATATCATAAGATGGAAATGTTCTATGGAAGTACAGCAGCACATGTCTTGCAAGACCTTCTGGATTTGATATTGACTCAAAAGGAAACATACATGTGGCTGGAAAAGATAGCAAAAATATAAGTAAGGACTTATCAAATGTTACCATCGTCGAAAATATTTATTTTCCTTTATTCTTAAAAATCAACGAAAGATAGAAAAAAATGTTTCTTGATATCATACGCGCTGGAACTGAAAGACTATGATATGGAGAAGCCAGGGTGGATGACTTGAACTAAATTACATGTAATCAAAAGAGACATTTACTTTTAGATTTATATCCAGTTAGGAAATGTTGTCCATGTATACCCTTTTACATGATCAATAAAAGAACTATTTAAATAAACCGAATTTGGCTTCAAATAGGCAAGTTATTTTGGATTCCATCAAATTTACTTTAGAGCTGAAAGGAAATGTTGAAATGACAATGTTTCTTTTGGAAATGCCACAATGCAGACATTTAAATTGAAGTTATCTGAAAAAAATTCCAAAATGTGCAATAGGATATCATTATTATTTACTTGATAATCACTTACTATTACTTAAGTGAAACATTTCTTTAATTTCCATTGACAGATTTTGTTAAAGATGGACATATGATACACCTTTTTTAGTACATGCACTGTAGATCTCCTAATAAAAATAAGCTATACTATTTAGAAAATTTTAAAAAGACATATTTTATATGTAAATGTTACAAATGAATTAAATATGTTTCTTGGAATGATCAATGTCTGGTTAAAATATTTGAATAGGAATAATAACGCTCAGATATGAGACGAGAAAGAGGAAAAAATCTTTCAGTATGTACCATATTTAATACAAAACCGTATTTTCATAGATGAGTATTTTGTCGTTTGTATATTCTTTTTGTGTCATATCATTATATTTATGGACATCCCTCCCTAAATCCGCTCGACCACTGATGTAACGCACGGTGTCCTCATTTGGATCCAATTCCTTGCTACATTTGTCGTAACTTTTCTTGCTTAATCTTTTCCACTTTCTTCTTCTGCAGAGTATCTGAACCCCAATGCTGACAAGGGTGACAACAAACAGCGTTGACCCGGCGAGGCTAATTAAAGACGGGGTCATCATAACCCAGTCTTCTGCAAAATTCAAAATTTATTTATTAATAATATATGAATAAGTTATTATGTTATTTTTTTCTGTTTTCTTGTAATATATTATTTAATAAGTATTTATCCTTTGAAAACATTATTTGAATTATTTATAACAGAGATTCTTTTATTATAAAAGAAAGTAGAATTCAATTATACATGTATACTCTTTTAAGATAGATAAAGATTTACATTTTGAAGAAAAATGAACAATTTTCAGCAAATAATAATGAGAAAAGTTTTAATTTTTTTTTTTAATTTCTATTTATTCTTGGAACAATTTTCTTTCCATATCTCAAAGCAAGATATTAAGTTTGATGTAAAAACATTGCCCTAAAAATCACTATCTAGTCAATGGTCAGGTTAGAAAAAATACGAAAATTTTTAAAGTTTTTTAATAACACATTTTTATGTACATGTGTTTTGAAGGAAAATTTTTCTTACCTAATGCCACTTGTGATGTGAAACCTGTTATTAGATTTAAGTTTAGAATTAACATGTTTATAAATGGCAGAGAAAACTATTTCTTTAGTGGGAAAAGATTAATTGAATTTAATAATTACTTTTAAAATGCTGCAGTCTTAAAATCATTTGGTCTTAAAATTCTTTGGATTGTAAGATTTTTTCTTTAATTTTCATTACGGTTTGCATAAAATGTTTGTTTTAACTTTAAAAAAAGTTACTTTTCATGCAGAGCGGTTCACTCCATCCCGACTGACAACCCTCCTCACACGTCCCGTCTGTCTTTGAGCAGGCTGTTTTGTTTCTACAGTGACCACAGTCAAATACGCAGTTTGGACCATATTTATGATCTTGACATTCTGAGAAAAAGTGTGAACTTAATCATTTCAAAAATATATTCTTCGTTGCTTTATCTGATACTAACTATTGCAACAGTAATCTTAAACAAAAAGCATGCAATTAGCAAAATTTCTTCTTTTTTATATATGAAAGTATGTTTTCTTCAAGATAACACTTTCCCGAACCATTCTAGGAATTTTAAGTCTTCAGAAGTCTTTATTAGTTCAGAAGTGAAAAATAAATACATCAATAAAATAATCAGTACAAACGTTCCCCAGCTAAAAGGAGGTACATGTAACATCAGTATCCTTGTTTGTAATCATCATTTACAATGAATTACAAAGGAACATAAATGTAATTCTTCAAGTCGTCACAATATTATTATGCAATTAGGCTACCACTTTTGGTAAGAATGAATTATTCTTAATTTTGTAATGCATTCAATGACATAAAAGAATTATTCATTCTTGATATACCATCGCATTTGGCACCTTGCCAGTTCTCTTTGCATCCATGATGACATATCCCAGAATGCTCATCACAGTTTGTTCCCTTGAGACATTTTCCACAGACTTCCTCACATATAGTTCCGTAACGTCCACTTACACATGCTGTGAAAATAAAACTGGGTCATTTATTTGTATCACAAGATCACAAAAGATATTTTAAAAAAATCTGAATCTTTAATATATAGAGAGTGTGTGGGGTAGTTTGAATCTCTTTACTTTTATAATTGATCCAAGAAAATAGGAAAGATGTAGAAAAAATTTGAAGTATGTGTAAACTCATTGTTGGAAAATCTTTTATATGAAGATATAAAATCAAAAAAAGTATTGTTTTATAGAAATTATCCCATTTTTTAAAACTATGTATGTAGGATTATTTAGCAGCAGTGTTTAATAAAAACAATTCTCGCTCCTTTAAACAAAACATACCGCAATGTTTTGGAGTCATAAATGCGTTGCTGCATCCATTGGTACAAGAACCGTTTAACATGTCACAATGTCTATCCCGACATCTTGGACTGCAAATTCTACAGTTCATTCCATGATGTTGAAGGGGACAGCCTGAAAACATTGAAATTTTTCATCAATCAGATAAATCATTATGATTTATAATGTCTGACTTGTTAGATCTGAATTCTGAAGAAGAATAAAGGATATTTTACTAAACATGTAGAAAAACATACCCATTACAAATACTTCGCATATTTCAATTGTGGCAAATGTCGGTTCATAATCCGTGCAGTTTGTGTCTAGGGGAGGATTCTTTGAATTATACAAGGCTATACCTTGAGTCACTTTATTGACGGTTATATTCATCTGTACTTGAGGACAGGTAGATGGATCATGGGAATAGACTCTTTCTCCAAAACCATAAGGTGGTGTGAAGGACGAATCGTTGAATACATACACAGAGAACCCTGTGTGCCGATTTACAGCTGAAATGGTTTGCAAAAGGAACTATACTTGAAGTTGTTTTCTCATTTCTAGTTATGGTATATGTAGGTTAGCAAATGTACACAAAAATCTAAACGCTCATTAGGTATAAACTGGTAATGCATGTATTCATCGTTTTCCACTCAATAATCAAATTTCAAGGAAGAAATAAATTTTAGTATCAGCATTGATAGTCCCTTTATACATCTATCAGCTAGTTATTCTTCGAGAAAGAGCAAATTGATTGAGACAATTTTTTTTAAATCTTACTTGAGTTTCGGAAAAATATTGTCAAATAAGCTACATTGGCCAATCGTTTTAAGGGGAATTTCCACCAAGCCGTGTGAATGTGGGAGTTGGCAAAAGTAATGCTACAGGTGTCTTCACCAAGATCTTGTTGAAGATATCCATCTACTGCTTTGTCTGCTGTGTACACGGCCGGATATCTGTATGATACGCTTTGTGTCGGTACGCCTGAATACTTGGGGAGTTGACTGAGGTTTTCTACAGAGGAAAATATAATATTACAATAATAAATGATATGGTTTTATCTTTTCAATTAATTTAATTACATGTATACTCATTGCCTACATGTGATATTCCAAAGCCTTCAGATAAAAAAAATCAGAAACTATGAAACAAATCGTTATGTAAGTAGGTTATATGTAACTTTGAGACTTCAATTAAAAAAAATGTCCACAAGCCAAACATACAATTACCAGAGAGAGTTCGAAAGCAAGTACGTTTTATTGATTAAAATATATTAATAATGCATTTGAAGTAGACGTTTGCAATGACTATTATAAATCCGTTTCAAACTGAAAGCGCATTATATTTATGCTGATTTTTTCCTAATAATTTCTACTTTTATTCGACCACATTGGATATGACAGGTCGACAAAAGGATGCATATATCTTTTTTCCGATGGTATGATTAGCAAAATTAATGATTACGAGAAAAAAACCCCAACAACATCGGAATAACTTTAATGTATACATCTTTTGAAAAAAATGCTAACTTAAAAAGCACATCGTTATATAACAGATGTCAAAATTACAAACAGGTAATATTAGTGTAGTATTGTTTTCTCATCTATATAAAATTATTATACGAAATCTTTACCAAAACATTCTGTTGCAACAACAAAGAGCACTGAAAGGTACAATGACTTGTTAAAATCCTCCATTTTCCACTGAATTTTTCGTCCTTAAAATTCGTAATGTTTTTGACTCATAATTGCAAAGCACACACTTTCGAGACAGTGAAGGTAACATATAATGTGAACGAAATGCCACATTTCTGAAATTATTAAATCTAAACTGCGCATTTATAAAATAAACAAAAATAATTATGCTATTAACACGAATGTCTTTACAATTGCATTTCTACAAAAAGGCCAAAAGAACCTTCCTGATTCTTTGCATTGATATATAATTATAAATATTTATGTTTACCTTGTTATTATGATTGGTACTTATATTGAACATGATTGTTTTGTAAGTTTAAAGGGATGTCTAACACTTTCATAAATTTCTTTAGAACCGAAACCAAGGGTTTCCAAAGGATATCTCACCAAAAAAAAATTAATTTCCTTTTTTATTTATTTGAAATGTTTACAGAGATAGTACATGTATTTCACATGTTTTATTATTTGGATGACATTTTAAGGAAAAGTTAATCACACTTCAAAAGAAAAAAAAATAATTTAATCGATTGCAAACTTTCATATCTACGTAGTCACATAAAGAAATGAACTTCCTTGTATTCAATGAATGTTAACAATATTTAATTATCTGTCAATTGTACGTTTCTCATTATCACTCAAAACATTTAGTATTTTTTAGCCATTTACTGGTGTCAAATACATGTACGTTGATATGTGTTCCTAAATGTACAGTGTTCTATCTTATTTCATGTCTAGAAATGCTGAAATAATAACAATACAGTGCATCAGATTCATAGACCTCCACGACGGTATGCAATAAGTAAAACAGAAAGAGCTAGAAAAGGCAAGAGGTACTTAGGGCCTTCTTTCGCCGGGAGAATTTCTGAAAAATCAAAACTGCTCAGTTTAGGTTGAAATTGTATTTATCATTTGGAAAGTTTGTCACCATATTTCTAATGAACATGAAGTCATTTTCCCTTTAGTCAATGCAAGGTAACGTCATAAAATGCGCCATTTTTTGTCAAATCCTGTAAATTTCTTTAGAAATGGCCTAAAATTGAAGCGTTTAAAAATTATTTAGTACAACCCTGATTCAAAATTTGGAATTACATGATCTTTCAAAAAGATTTGTTTGTGAAGAGCAAAAGCCATGTTTTAATTTTTGGATCGAGGACTGTAGTTATACGAGGGTTGTTCGAAAAGTTCGTGGACTATGTCAATCTTCGTTACATTATCTACTGAAAATAAAAAAAACCACAGTTTAACATGTAAAAATATTTATTTTGATTATGTGTGAAGTTTAATTCTATTCGATTTAACAAAAAATAATTTACTTAATTTTTAAATCAATATGTTTTGTACCCGCGTAGCACATTTAACAGGGATGTAAAGTTAAAACAAACCGTCAAGAATTTCTTAAAAAAAAACAAAAACAAAAACAAAAACCCAAAACAAAAAACTATCCCTATACATTTCAGACAGTATAATCCAAAGCCCACTCATTAAATCCTTTTTCTAATACCTGACATTTACTTTTTACATGTAAGAAGTGCTCTTGTTGTTTATGTTCCTTTGTTTATGATTCAATTTCTTTTATTACTTAACTCTGCTTACACAGGATACGCAACTCTCAAGCGCTCATGTCTTAATTTCCTTTACGTTACAACTTTTAAAAGTTTTTGTTCAGATATCTATAGTTAAACCGTAGCTTAAAAGATTGTCCTCATCTGATTTCGTGTCTCGCACTAAAATACTGCTTGCACTATTTGTACACATACATGCACAACTCACTTGTGACATATTTTCTTGACTCAACCAACATTTTTAGAGTTTATTTAGGGTTTTTCCCTGTGTAAACCACAAATTTGCATGGTTATTTGCTGCTCCGTGACGTTCTAAAACGTCATCGTTTATGTCGTTTTTGATAAGGACTACAGTGTACTTATCTTTTCAAGTTGATTTCTTTTAAACAAAGCAAACGTTTAAGCTAAAAATGTGATAAAAGAATCGATGTAACAACTCTTAATTTTAATTTCTAGGTTGTTTTTTTGTTTTGCTCCATTTTACAGAGATACGATTACAGACATTATATAGTGTATTAGCTGTAACTTACTTAATTTTGACCTGCTCCGCGATCCAATTTTTGTATTTTTTAAATCTGGATGATAATTTTTGAAGAAATTGTAATATATTGGGAAAAAAATAATACAAATCATTTGGATTTATTGTAAAAATATTTCTACCAAATTTAAATAACATATGTCAAATAAAAAAAAAGATATAACAGTTGTCCACGAACTTTTCGAACAAAACTCGTATTTATATTTTTTCTGAAAGTATTCAAATACGCGTAGCCTGTTTTTTGCAAAGTTTCAGAATATTGCATTGTCACAAAGACTGTTTTCTAATACCTCTATTCTCTGAAAGAAATTTTGTCATAGCAATAGAGAGCACAAAGTTTCTACATATTTTGACATACCAAATAGGGCAGAGAGTGATAGTCAATTAATTGATGTGAGGACAAGGCCTTTATATGCGTAAAATGAACCTACATGTAACTCTTTACAATCCATTACCAGTTTACTGACGTCTAAATAAGACTGAAAATTATTGAAAGAGTGTTAAGCAATCGAACAACTAATCCCCGTTAAAAAAAAAATTGAAGGTAAATAGCTATAACTTCCGAATTATCAGTCATTAAATAATACATACAATCATGTATATAGGATTTCTCATGATTTGCAGTTAGATATGATTAATTTTGTCCAACAATTTGTGTGTTTTTTAATCCCGAACCCTGGGATTAAAATAAATGAGTTGCATAAAAATCACTCCTATCTACAAATCATTGGAGATTTCTTTTATCCTATCTTATACATTAATATCAATGTTTACACTGTTTTTGATATGTTACTCCACTTCATTTCAATTCATCTTTCTAATGCAAAACCGTCACAATTACTGTTAGATATCAAAAAATATTCAAGGATTCATATCCACGGGGAAGAGGAGTAAACATGGGATGGATAAATCAAGATATCAACAGTATTCAACTTCAAAAGTCTATTAAACAAAACAATATTATCACAGATAATTCAATTTATGCCGCTATGAGAAATATATTATATTTACACCTTAGGATAACTCCACGTATCCATGCGCAGTCTGCGGGATACTAGTATGCGCCCTTATCGCAGCACAATTATCATATAACCTTTCATTGCGAAATCACAACCTTTGCTTTTCTTGACAGAGTAACTCGGTCAAAATCCTTGATTTTGTTGCGCAATTTTTGTTATTTGTACCTTTTACCTATGTACATGTAACCTGTATTGTTTAATATTAGGTGATCCCCCTTAATGATTTGTTATACATTTTACATTATGTCATTGAATTAAATAACATATTCGACAAAACTGCATATCTGTGTTTAGTTATGTTATTTTCACTGCACTATCAGGCTGATATTTCTCATAGGAGGCATAGAAAGATCACGAGCAGGGTAAACACAGACCTCTAAAACACCCCTTGTTGTAACAGATTTCCTGGGTCATTCCCTCTTTGTGCTTTTTGTCATGATCGGCAAATAATATCTCAATGCAGTGTGTAAATGACTTAGCAATCAGAAGACATATAAATGAGAGTGTAAGAACTTACGAGATGATGAATATATCAAGACAGATGATATTCATGCTTCATGAACTTGTATATCAATAAATAATCTATTTTTATAAATTGTTCAAACATGGTCCATGTTCTTATGTACCGAATAAACTATGGCCTAACTATAATCAGCATCATAATACGGATAACTAGCATTAACTCGACAAGCAAGGGAAGCATTCAAATCAACATTTTGGCTGTACAAAAATTAGTCCCCTGTACTGTATAAACCCAAATGGCAGCTGATAAAGGTAAATTGATGTATACGTAAGATACATGTAAGTTGATGATTGAAAGTCATCACGTTTATCATAAGGCTTGGCTGTTTAGGTTACTTCTAAATGTCGACGTCTAAGTGTATGTGAAATATACAGATATGAAACAGATGTCAGACAATGTGGTATCTTTTAAACGAATATCCATGAGATAAGCGGCTGAACGACACATTTATTTACCAATAAATCTCAACAAAGCGTCTTTTCTGTATGATGAATTTAATTATATTTGTAACAGTTACATAAATTTCCTTACAGTTGACACAAACAGATTTCTATGTGGTTTTTCTAGACCGTACCATAGGTAGAAAATTGCGAGGTGGAACATGAAAGGAGGAGTCTTCAGTATGCAGATATTATAACAGAATAGGAATAGAGACTGGTTTGTTTGGCTGTTTCCAGGTAAGCTGTAGCGATTTCCCAGCGCAATCACAGTGGAAGCTGCTCACGTGATTTGGTGTATCAAGAATTAGCAAGGGGACTGGGAGAAGCAGCAGAACATTCATCGTGCTCGATATGGCACCGCTAAGATGAACTCTGCTGGAAGTCGGGTAGTGGGTTGGCCACCACTGCTGATCCACCAATTGAAGGATGTCATGGTTTAGAATCGTAACATCTGGCTAAGATTGGAGACATGACGATCGGTACTGACATGCCAGCACCAGGGGCGGAAGTTACGGAAAGGTACAGACATGCTTAAGAGTGCCATAAGAATCCTCATTTCAAAAGGTCTACGGTCAATACAATGACTCGTCAGGAAACACAATTTATCAGTGAGTAAAATTCTGACTGACGTTTTATATACTTATTGTTAGTCCATTATTTAAACACTGAATTGACGACGGATTTTTCCTTCATCCCGATCATGAGAAGGAGCACACAGCGGATATGACCAGTTGTCA